>NW_010119641.1:0-15928 GCF_000699245.1 Pterocles gutturalis | reverse complement strand
ATTTATGAAGAAGAGGGAGAAAAAAAAACACAACACCTAACAGAGTTAACTTTAAGCAGTCTGTACTTAACCCACGACATGTGGCCACCCTTACTGTGACAATTCAGAGGTTACTCCATGCAGTAGTCAACAATGTACTTCTGCCAAAGGCTACTGCCCTCAAGGATAGTCAGCAGACCAAGGAGCATGTGGAGAGGCTCGTCAGCTGCTCCAGTCCATGGCTGGGCATTACCGAAAGGATTATCTCCCCTGAGTTCTAGAGTGGTCCATCATGATGTGTAGGAAATGTGGCACAGGTTAACAGGGAGGTCCTGATAAAACACTGAAATGAAACCGAAGCGTGCAAGAGCTCAAAGCAGGGGCAGGTGACCCAGGAGGAACACTGTCCAAACATGCAAGGATGGGGTTAGGAAGACAGAAATGTAACAGGTAGAATCTGGCAGGGGTTACGAAGGGCAAAAAGAAGGTATTCTATAGGTGTATCAACTGCAGAAGGAAATCTAGGGGAAAGGAGGGTGCAAAAATGCATCCCCTCAGCCAACCGTGGAGTGTTGATGTTCAGCAAAGAGAGTAACTAAATAGCCGCAGGAAGGTAGTGTCTTAAACTGTAGCTGTGTGCTTGGCAAATCCAAACCATCTTTCTTATCCAAGCAACTAATTTTATAGTTCTCTGCACCAAAAGGAGTACCCTATAAATGGTCACTTTACTGATTTATTCCTTTCCTTTTTCCCGTTTCCACCCTCTCGGCACACTGCCTTTACTGAGAGCAGTACAGGTACACTGTTAATTTGGAAACTCTTCAAAAAATGGTCCTGAAAACCTGAAATACCCCCTAGCATCATGAATTTAAGAAAATGTTGGAATACATTTCTGTCTCTTTAAGGTTAGAAAATTTTGTATCTTTCTTTCATGCAGGGTTGTTTTCTGCCATTTGCTAAGGAGAGGAAAGGACAGTTTTGAAGTACCTGAGTGGTGTTAAACAAAATCCATTTTTATGTTCTACGGCCTATTGTGAAAATACTTTTGCATATGAAAAATACCTCTGGAGATGAGGTATTGTAGTCAATGAGATAATTTGTAATTATTGAACTAATCCAAGAGTTGTTACGTACATCCACTTGTGATATGAAGGGATATTTCAGGTTGACTTGCCATTACTTACAAGCCTGATTTCCTAGACTAAAACTTTTAATTCCACTTTGATGTGATGGGGAATATTATCCTAGTAAAGGCAGTTTTCATAATTTAGTCAGTGTATAAATAAAACCCATTCAGCAACTGGCAGCTAAATAGAAACAATATTAGTTTTGATTTGCTGATAGCAAATAGTCAGATAAGAGGAGAACGGAATTGAAGAAACCTAATGGATGGTAAAAGTTATTTCCCTGTTGTAGCAGAAAGCTAGCTGTGTTACATAACCTTCAGCTGGTTAGATTATTTGAAATTCACAGTCTGAGACTTCAGTTAAAACAGTAAAAATTGGTTTGAAGATAATACGTTAGACTGAACGATAGTAGTTGTAGAGCTGGCACACATTCATCTCTGCTGCCCTTCTAAGAAGGCAGGTAGCTTCTGACTGAAGGTGAAGTGTGCAGGGACGGGCAGTAATATTTCAGCTCTCCCATCTAAGTGTTACGGGACTAGTCTTAGAAGTAGTTCTCTGAGATGATGGCAGGAGAGCGGGAGTTTTCCAGCTAGAGAATCCATTGGATTCCATTTGTTTCTTTCTTCCGTTAAGTAACTATTTTTTAAGAGTAGATCTTTGTCATGGTTATTTTCAGTATATGGTTTCCTATGTGTGCAAGATGGCACATTCCTTTTGTGTCGTGTGTTTCGTGTATTTGAGAAGAACCTTAACATTAAACACGTTTGAATGTTTCTTTATGCCAACAGGCTGAAAAATAACTATTAATCATAAACTTGTACTCTTTGAAATCCAGCTAACTGACATACCTGCTTGCCATTTTTCAGTGGTCACATTGATTTCAGTGAGGGAAATGCTGGAACTATTCAAATATGAACTGCTGTCAGAAGCTCAAAAAAGATGAAAAATGTTGAAAATTCTATTTTAGTTGCAATAACACTTGGTATAAGAGTGTACCAAAACCAAATAGTACATTAAAATTTGCTGTCTTTACAGTTCAATGTTGATTTAACTGAGTAAGTTTGTAACATAGCAGTGTTGAAAGGCAAATTTTAAATTCGCTGTTTCTTTTCAGGAAAAAAATCACTGTTTGTATCACATCATATGTTTAAAAAAGAAGTGTTTATAAATTTTTGTGCTATTATGATGAAGGAACAGAATTACATGAGTGCTTTTGCATGTTCACTATCTGGAAAATGAGTTAGATCATAGCTTTATTTACTTACTGAAATAAACCTGTTACAGTCTCAGAGTATGGTCCTAGACACTATAAAGCAAGACACTGAGGTCAAAGAAGTTGGTGTGCTTCAGCAAACAAACTCAGTCTTTTGTAGCGTTCATAATACGTTGATAAAATATTGCCTGCTAATTTAAAACAAAGTATTAATTTAGAATTGATTGGAGCATCTTCACATAATGATGAAGGTAAGTCGAGAAACTGAAATGGAATCTGCAGTGTGAAATATATAAGTGAGTATAAGCTGCAGAACATGCTAAGCAGGTGACACTTTTTCTTAAGATAACATGGTGCATGTAGTTAAATCCCGTTAGTTAGATTTCCTTATTTATGTTAAGTCGTAAGAATGTCTCTAACTGTAAGTTAATTAGGTACTGACCTTTTTGATTGAGGTCTGGATAATCTAAACAGTTTCCTGTTTTTTTGCATAGGTGCTTAATCATGGTGGCAAAGTAAGTAAAGAAAAAGCTTTTTCAAAATTTGGATGTATTATTACTTATTTACTCTACTAGTGCTAAGATAGACTTCAGAATTAATTTTAAAATTTTTGTCTTATTTTTACTCATTACAATAACAAGTGGATATTAGGTGGTTTTTGTCTTTTAAGATTGTTGAATAAATTCTGCTACTTCAAGTTTCAGATATGTTGTAGTACATTAACTCTTCAGTAGTAGTTACCCATGAGGTTATGCCCTTAATCTATTTTTAGTCTACTTTACTAACTTTGATAAACCTTTTGTATGAATGAAATTATTCCTTGAACATTTATGCAGTTTCCAAAATACGCTGTTCTTTCAAAAATCTTTTTTTATTGATATTTTCTTCAGATATTAAGGTACACATTTTTCTAACTATGGTAATATTGGATAAAGTTATTTTTAACATTATGATCAAGCATTTCAGAAGTCAGGGAATACTAGAATTAAGGTCTTCTATGTGCTGTCTGTGTACATTCTGATGTTATATAGTTTTATAATTATACAATAGATATAATAAGCTAGGTTATGCAACAAAAGCGTGATAGCTGCACTAGCATGTTTTATGCAGAATAAATAGCTCTCATCAGTAAGCATGAAGCGTTCCTAGAGCTAGTAAAGTATGTAAGTTCATTAATGCTACTTTGAGCACCATGTTAGCTCCGGTGAGGCTGATGCGGCTGTGTCTGATGGACTGTCACTGTGTTGGGTGTATACCTGTGCATTTCTGCAGAGCTTCTGTCTCACTACACCCTCAGTGAGCCACTGTGATTTCTCCTTATTCGGTACCTCAGGCTGTACCTCTTTTATTATGTCCTATTGAAATCTGATTTGAAGTCTGGATATATGATCTTGCCTTCGATGATAAGAATCATGGTGTTGGAACGTCTCCCTAATGTATTCCATTGCTCCTTGAAACAGGATTTTTAAAATTTTTATTTCTTTAATTGAAAATTTATTCATGGATATTTAAGACTCAGTAAAGAAACAAGGAACTGAATCAAGATGTTTCAATAGGAAACAACAAGCAATCTAAATAATGAACTGTGCTATACAGCTTGGTTATAGTATGCAGTCTCTGCATCTACTCAGCCATAAGCCACAAAATTACACGTGTCCTGAAAGCGTCCTTTTAGCTTTATGGAAAGAGATGTGCGAGCAGTTGGGTTTGACAGTACATTTTCTTTTTTTAACTTACAACACTTGAGAAAGAAAAAATTCTGTCTTTTTTCTGTAAGGATTCTGGCTGTGGACTATTGTTTTGTTCTGTTGCTGGAACTTTTATGGAGCTCTGTGTCAAACTTGAGGAGAAAAATGGTTTTAAACTATTCTGAGTGTATTTTGAAGTCCTCCAGTGTTCAGGAGGATGTAAACTAACAGTGTCGAGAGCACAAGTAAAGGATTTTGATTTCTCTATATGCGTCTGCAGCTAGCTGTGGTGATCTCTGTTGGTTAACTGAGCCTGTTGCTTTTGAATATCAGCTTTCAAACTAATGTATTCCCAATTTACTCCAAATTAATCCAGTTAACGTACTCCAGGATTATAAAAAATGTAGAACTTTAAAAATGTATTGCATTTTTAAAAATCTCATTGGATGCTCAAATTTGTGATAAAACACTATCTTCCTTTGATAATTTTATCCTATACTTTTCAGCTTCTTCATTATGTAATATTCTCTCATGCACCTGTGCTCTGATGAGATCATGTTTGAAGGAAGTTCGTATACCAAAATATCAAGAAAAGGGTCAGGAAAGACTGGAAGCAAGCATGCTGTCCTATCCAGTCAATTTCACTATTAATTATAGTGCAAAGTGGTGTCTTCTAAAATTTTTTGGGTTTAGATTGCAAATATTAATCTGGCCTAAACTGATTAGCAATCAAAACAAATTATCTAAGAGTTGTAAAGTAAGTTAACAATTTCCATTTACATCCTAAAGAAAAATGGCCTCATTAGCATCCTAGCAGTGACCTTATTGGCAGTATTGGCAAAGTGTTGATTAGAATGAATCACCTTCTTAATTCGTAGTTTGTTTGGGGTAGTTATTAGTAGTTGAAGTAATTAGTGGAGATTTGGTTAGATGGGAAGGGTTTGATTCATTACAAACTTAGTAAATATTCTTGTTAACTCTCATTAGCTCCTTATAAACAGTAGGCTCTAGGCTAGGGCTCACCTAGCCTTTTGACAACAGAAGTCACTGCCTGAGCATAGGTGGACTGAGAACACTTAGTCTTGAAAGAACCCAAATTATCCTTTTTCAAATAATTTTTGGAGAGAGGGTGATAGGAAATACACACGGACACACACACACACACATATATATATACTGGAGTAGACAAGCCTCTGTGAAAAGGTTAAAGACAAACAAAAATGCAATGTAATATTTTTAGAAAGTTAACTAATTAGGGGACTTGGTTTTGGAAGTTATAGTAACGGTCTAATCTCTTGAAAATGGCAGTACTGAGGTGCAGCAGATGATTTGAATTCTGTCTTTTGTTTTCTTCGTGAATAAAATATATGATTTTGAAGTGGTATAATTGGCATGCAAAAACTAAAAACACAGGCAACCTTTTCTTTCTTGTTTTTCATTGATCTCTCTTCCTCACTCTTCCATGCACTTACTGTGAATCTACAGCTAGGAGGAAAATTGCCAGCAGATAAAATAAATATGGCAAAATATTAAACCAGTATTGCCTCAGTCACATTTATTCCAAACATCAGGTGCTAATTTCTTCCCACATTTCAAGTTTATGATTAGATCAGGAAGTGGCTGAATAAATTATTTAATATAACAAATCTTTTACTGGACAGGTAGGTGAAATTAAATGTCCTTGGCAGTGATTTTTAAGACTTTTCATAAAGAGAAGCTTTGGTGAGGTAGTAACCTTCATACTTTGTTTGCTTATATACTTCTGTAAGTGTAAGGAGTAACACTTGATTTTTTGTAATTCCTACTTACACGCAGCTGCTTTAAATTCATTTATCAATTGAAAGGTCCCTTAAAATTAGCATAAATATATTTGAATTTTGGTGTGAAAAATAGAAATTAGGTAACAGTTTATAACTAATGTGTTGCTTTCATCATCATCTTGGTTAGCAAAATTCTAGAATGTCTCTCCAGTTTTTAATTGTAAGTTAGTTTACACATTAACATAACCTTTTCTTAATAAAGAAAAAAAATCTTGTTTCATTTAGCAGCGTCAGTAGTGATGGGTTAGGATGGCTGAGCATTCATATTAGTTGTTTCCGTCCTCTGTACAGTCAGGTTGCAGTTTCACATTACAGCTAATTTATTAAAATGGGTAGAGAAACCAAAAAAAATCTGAATCATCTCTTCCAACCCCTTTCATGTGCCAGTACTCTTGCTTGCCTCCTTCAGTGTTGAGCTGATTCAGAGAGCTAAACTGACAGAAAGTGTTCATGTTTTCTACTTTGTGTTAGTTTTGGCCAGTGTTGCTCCTTGGAGTGGCTTCCAGTGAGACCAGGTGAGTACTAGGAGGTGGGTGCAAGTAAAGTGAAGCAACTGCAGAGGAAAGGAACTCCTGAGAGAAACTCTGAAATGATGGCAGTGTGTGCCAGTAAGGGACAATAGGGCACATTATTCAGGGCTCTAGCTGAATTTTACTTTCTACAGATACTTGGCATCTGTACAAAAATTTTAGATGAATGCTAAGCAGGTCACCACAGGGGTGTGGTCAGAGTGACTTCTTGAGGATGTAAATTTTAGACACATAGATCTCCTTCACTTGCATAAATCTATTGAAGCTTGCTTAGCAACTTTTAGAAGCCTTATATGCTATCACAGCTTTGTTAAGCAGTGGTAGGGTGTTCCAGTTTGTGTATGAATTAACCCGTTGTCTTGTCTTGGTGATCTGATGATGCTCATTCAAGCCAAGGGCAAAACTCCAGCTGACTTCCCAAGGATCTGAGTGAGTCCCGTAGTCAAGGTGTGGAGTTATCACTTCTGGACGTGCCTGTGATTAATACAGAAGCAGATTGGAATTTCTGATGTTTTATAAACTTGGTCCTGAAAAAGACTTTGTGCATAAATGCTTTATGTGATATTGGCTTAAGTTCTTAGCATTTTGCTGGTACAAGACTAACAGTTTTAGCCAGACCCTCTAGTACTCATTGATCTGATGTTCGCTGCTCTGTGCCTTACATTACCTAAAGACCTATTGAATCCTGGAGCTCCAGAGCATTTCCATAGAGTCATTCCTTTAAACACAATAGAACTATTCTTGAAAGTGTTAAAGCTTATCTCCCTTGTCAGAGCTTTACTGGGAGATGTTTCAAAGCCACAGAAGAATTTATTGAATGATTTAAGCCTGTCTCAAAAATGTCTTTCTTTTCCCAGTACTAGGTGTAGTTAGCACTGCATTCACCGACACCTACAGAGAACAGCAGATGTAAAATGAATAAATGGTTAAATGAAATGCACTTCTTGGGGGATACAAATGGAACAGCAGAGAATCACTCCTGATTTTTACTGTTGCTTTGTTGATTCATATGCTGTTTAATCTTTTTTTTTTTTTTTTTTTAATCTTGTGACTTTTTTTTATAAGGGGCTAGTAAGAGCCCGCATAGGATTGAATGAGTGTCTGGTGTAGGTCCTGACAAGACAGTGAAATGTCAAGAGTCTGATTTCTGATACCTGTGTGGTTATTAAATATTCATTAAAAAGCTCTACAGATTTTAAAGATTTGAATTAAATAACTGAATAATAGTCTACTGTTTATGCCTTCTTTGCTCTACCCGGAAGTTCCAAGCTCTCTTTTGACTTTTTCCTCTTGAATTTCGCTTTTATTTCATGGGAAAACAAAATTCTAATATTGCAAATTTTTCCGCTCCAATAAAATCAACATAGTTGAAACCGAAGTAAGAGAAGTTACCAGGCCTTTCTCTTAATTCCAACTCAGCGGTGTGGCTGGGGGGAGTGCAGGAACCTGACCCCTTTGTGTTGCTGTCTTGTGTGGTTTTCCCTTGTGAAAGCCAATACAATCTGCAAAGCCAGCAGAGATAAGGAGCTCTGTAAGGTTGTAGTAGAGTAGCAAGACTGTTTTGTGACCATGTTCTGAAGGCAGACTCGAGGTGACAGTATTATTTACTTTTGTTGCTTGGGGTCCAAAGAGAGAATAAATTGCTATTGATTTTTGAGACATTACAGTGAAGTGTCTGGATGCCTGCAGAATAGCTGGGTGGTAGGATAGTCAGAGTCTGCACGGAGACTGCTTTTTGAAATGAAAATTCATTTTCTTATTCTGTTGTGGTGTTTATTTTCAAAACCAGTTGCTAGAAAACTTTGTTGTGGGTGCCGTACTTATTATAAATGTATTTTATCTCTCCAAAGAATAGAATTCAACAGCCATTTTATAACAATTTGAAACAGATGGATAGAGTTTGGTATATGGCTATCTGTGTACATTACTGTTAAGAAGGGAATGCTGAGTCTTTGCTTGAAATTAACCACTTCATTAAGGACATCTCTTCCAGAGGTATAACAATTTATAAGAAGAAAATTAGCTGTATGAAAGTGGAAATGATACACAACTAACCCTCTCCCCACCCTCTCCTCATAAAGCTGATTTCTGCAGATTATTCAGGTTTGGCGTAATTAGTCTATATGTTTGGTTTTGGTGTGTGGTGGGTTGGTTTTTGTGTGTGTGTGTGGTTTTTTTTTCTTTGAGGAAAAATCTCCTGCTGCTTTTCTATTTGTTACTTTGTGTTTCTAGCAATGCTACATTGCAGTGACACCTGCTGGGAAAGATCTAAATGAAACATCTGAAGCTCTGGCTGCTCCCTGTCAGCTCTTCTCCTGAAGTCACCAGCCCGTGCCCGGGTGGCAGTCCAGATGACTCACGGTTTGGAATTCCCCCGGAGGGCATCTGCTGACATCCCTTCCGAGGAGCCTGCCTCCCCTGACAGGTTTACTGAGCCTCAGAAACTCACTAGAATGTCATTATATATTTGGATCTCTCATCTGGGACTTAAATTCACAGCACCAAAGAGCCTAGGTGAATGTGTAAAATAAAGACGGAAGCTCTTCGGAAGGCTGTATTGCAGGAATTAATCTTCTCCACTAAGGAGGGTGTGTATCAAAACAAGATTTCTCTCTATTTTAATTGATCTACATTTGTGTGTTTGTCATTCTGTAATGATAATTCATGTCTGGATTCATACCTGTTTGGCTGTTTACCATGGAAAGGGGATTTTCCTGTATGATGAAGCTTCTCAGGAGCAGCTTCCAAATGTAAACAAACAGAAGCTGGTTGAGTCTTCGTCTGAAATAGTGTGAAGGGAGCTACACCTTCCTCCCACTGCCAAGCTCAATTGAGTGAGTTTTCCAGGACTACTATGAAGTTGTAACTTACAGTTTTCAAATTATGTGGAGAACTGTGAAACTTGCAAATATCTTTTGAGAAAGTGAGCAGCAGTGGTATCATGTGCTTGTTCCTGGGCTTCTTGTGGTGCTATTTCTTCCTAATGTCTAGTCTAAATCTGCCCTCTTTCAGCTTATACCCGTTACCCCTTGTCCTCTCACTCCACTGCCTGATGACGAGTGCCTCCCCGTCTCTCCTGTAGTCCCCTTCAGGTACTGGAAGGCTGCTATAAGGTCTCCCTGGAGCCTTCTCTTCTCCAGGCTGAACACCCCCAACTCTCTCAGCCTGTCCTCATAGGGGAGGTGCTCCAGCCCTATGACCAATTTCATGGCTCTCCTCTGGACTCTCTCCAACAGCCTGGTCTTTTTTATGTTGGGGGCCCCACATCTCAACACAGTACTCCAGGTGGGGTCTCACGAGAGCCGAGGGGGAGAATCACCTCCTTTGACCTGCTGCTAATGCTTCTTTTGATGCAGCCAGGACACGGGTGGTTTCTGGGCTGCAAGCACACACTGCCGGCTCATGTTCAGCTTCTCATCCACCAATACCCCCAAGTCCTTCTCCTCAGAGCTGCTCTCTATCCATTCTCTGCCCAGCCTGTATTTGTGCTTGGGATTGCCTCGACCCACATGCAGGACCTTGCACTTGGCCTTGTTAAATTTCATGAGGTTGGCATGGTCCCACCTCTCCAGCCTGTCCAGGTCCCTCTGGATGGCATCCCTTCCCTCCAGCGTGCCCACATCACCACACAGTCTGGTGTCATTGGCAAACTTGCTGAGGGGGCATGATTCTATGATTCTATTTTTGCTTGCATCTGCTATAGTTCTCTGGTTTGTAGTTTTGATGTATTTGTCTTGAGATTTGCCTCAAAACAAACTGGATACTTGAGCTTGAGAAATAGCTCTAATTATTGTGATTTCTGTCCTGGATACTGTCTCTCGGAGATTTTGTGAAGATTTATGTGAAGCAGTTCCCTGGACAAGATCTCAAGGCTTTGGTCTGTTCTTAAAGCTATGGAAACCTATTTTTTCTCTTCATATTCTCTGCAATTGTTTCTCTCTTCAATTAAGAAAGTTCTCAGAAGTGACACCAACATCAACCAACAGAACTCTAAAGGCTTAAAAGAGTTACCCACAGTCTTCGCCCCCTCCACCTTTCCTTGCTCTGAAGGCTATGTTCTGGTGCAGGATGGTGATTGGGGGTAAAGTAGTATTTCTGTTGAAACCAGTAGTGCCAGAATTTTTCTCCCTGTGGCTAGGTATACATATTATCCATACATAAATGCTGTGTGATTTTCAAGATTTAGTTAATTGCCATAGACAAAGAAAATACATTTTCTGGCTTCTGAGCAGTATAGCTCTGGAAAAGGTGAAAGACTCTGAAATCACCTGCCTTTATCTTTCCTAAGCACTACTTTTATTTCCCAGACAGACAGACATTAAGCTAGCAACCTCTCCATAACAATGAAGCCATGTAACAATGAGGCTGTGCCAGCAAAGATCAATAACGACCATTTAGTTGAAGGGTAACAGTCTGTTCCTACCTGAACCAGTGGCTAGCCCATGACAACTAATTCCTGAAGATAATCAAATCACACCACTTGATTTAATTTACTTCCTACAGCAGTAGTTTTTGTTCACTGGACCACAAAACCCTCTGGTTTAGCGTGACTTCATATAGACTGGCTCATTCATCTTATTCCAGACTATTACATTTCGTTTCTATTTCTTATATCTAAAACTTCTTGCTGTATGGTATTAAAAATAATTTTTCCTTTAAAACATTTCTTACTTCAGGTCCCTACAGCAACTCCCTGGCCTAGTAAGCACAAGCTTCCAAAGAGATAAAACTCAAAATAATTTTTGACGGTGTCATTTATTATCACCTGATGAGAGACTGGTGATGGTCTGTCTGCTCCCTTCTGCTGCTCATGGCAGACTCTTCCATCCAAGAAATCTTTCGTAGTTAACTTTTTGTGGAAGCTACTAGAAAGTCTTGCCCTGTGTTTTCTTGAGAGCTAAGAGAAAGCTGAGGAGTTAATTTGGAGGAGCCAGGCTGGCCTATCTTCCTTACATTGATATTCTGTTGGTGCCCTTAGATTCTTTCTTGTTGGATAGTGAACTTCTGAACTTGTGTAGTGATGCTTGATCTTTATGCTTGTACTTATTTATTTAAGGAATGTTTTACTTTTCTATATTTAACCTATGAAACAACGCAATGAATTTTACGTATCTTCCATTAAGTGTAGTATTATCTTTGGTGACCATCCCTTACAACGTAGCACCTGGTATCAAATGAGTTAATACTGCTGTTCTGCACAGAAATTATTTTTGTAATAAAAATAAAATTACTTTGAAAAAAATGTAGTTTAATTGAAATCCCATTTAAAGGGTAAAATTATGTTATTGATTATCATCAAAATGTACCAGATGCTGATGAATTCATCAATTCCTGTTTTAGACATGTTATAAATCTTTTGGTGGAGGCAGGGGAATGTGAATGAGATTAATATTTTCAAATTATAGTGGCACATTGCTTCTTGTGTATAAGGTTTTTTTGTTCTTAGCAATGTACCTGTGAATGGAAACATCTTTTTAAGAGCTGCTGTAGAAAAATAACACAGAATGGAACCTACATTATAAATCAAGCTGAAATCAAACTGGTTTATGCCAATAAAAAGTATGTTTAAAAAATCATGACAAAGTGTTTCAAAGCTTGCTGAAAAATGATTTCAGTAGTTACTCTGCTAGAGGAAAAAAATATGTGGTAAATAAATGTAAAAGATTTAGCTGTCAAGTATAGTGAGGAATTAGACCAATATTTTTAAGGTACTGTAAGTTGCAACATGTTTCATTCAAGTTTTCTGGTCAAGATTTGTAAAACAATATTTACTTCCTGCATTAATTTGAAGACTATCTTTGAGTATGTATTATACACCTATAGCATTGTTGTTTGTGGCAATGAGAAAGTCTTAAGAATAGAAACTACTCACCAGTAATTGTATTTACCAAGATGTACAGAACCTTACTATAGGTGGGAAACCTTCGTTTTTCTGCATGGAAGGGATGGATCATAAATTGGATACATTTTGGAAGGTACCTTACCTCCACCTAATGGGCTTCTTGAGCAGAGCTAATTCATTTAAATAGCACCCATTTCAAATGAAAACGCATCTTGTGATACCAGCCTTCTACACAGGGGGTGGGTGGGTAGAGAGCACCGACAGAAAGCCATAGATAGAGAAACTGTCTTCATGAACAATTCTCTATTTCCATAAATGTATTCCAACCTGCTAGCCAAGGTAGGGCAGGGAAACTGACCATCCCTACAGCTGAAGCTGGAACCTTTTGAAGCAATACAACATTCACGAGGCAGTAGAGATGGCTTCTGTAAGTGCTGAGGCTGGTGTGATTTGTAGGCTGGGAGCGGAAGAGCAGCCCTTCTGGTCCTCTCTATAGCTTAGAGCTTTTTCCTAGAAAGAAGTTGTGCCTTCAGGGTGACCGTGGCCTGGAAATCAGCGCTCCTGCTTTCAGATGAGTGCTCTAATCGCTACAGTGTTGTGTAAAAGGATTCCTGATCTTTCTCTAACCAAAACAAAATCAATATCAGTGTGCTGCTAGCACAGTTTCACATGGTCTTTTTTAAACTATTGAGTGTTTTTGTGCTTGGTATTGCTTACAAAATATTACTGAGTTGTGGGGATTGTTCCTTCTTGAACAGAGGGTGAGGCTCCTTGGGCTGTGGTTCATGATGGAAGGTACCCGCTTAAGATATTCCAGCGTTCCTTGTGCTGCTTGTTACCCCCATGGTGGTCTGCACTCTCTCTGTTTTCGGATTTTATGATTGCGCTAGATAAACTGTACTGCAAAACTGATTATGTTTTTGAGGAAGTTTTTTGACTAGTTTTGTTCTGTTTTTAAATTAGCTCAATCAGTTCCTCATGTCATAACCAACAAGACAATCTCCTGCTGAGTAGTGGGGAGAGTGGCAACTTCATAATGTGATACGTTAACCAGAGCGTTTGTAGCGTGAAGGCACAGAGGGACTGCTTTTTGTAATGAGGTCCTTTATTGTGGCTTGTCCGCCACACCAAAAATACTAAGTGTGCTGTTTTGCTTCCTAGAGAACAGGGATTTGGTATACCTGTAAGTATACCTGGAGTAAAGCTAAATGTGCTGAAGGATGGAACAAACACTGGTGTGTTTTTTCAGTTTGTAATTTAAAGTGGTGCCTGACTGTCCAGAGGAGGGGGTGTACATTCTTCATTGCAGGATTTAGGGAGGAAAAGGGAAATAGGAAGAAATAAATAAGGTTGGTTTTTTTGGTGACAGTTGTGACAGATGGAGCCTGCCTTCCCCTCCCCGGCCCCTGTTTAACCACTGCCCTTGTAAAATATTTAAGTGCTGTGCAGTTCTTAGAATAATAAGATTCTGGGGCAGGGGTGGAAGGAAAGCATTAGAACTACTCTAATCGTACTGAGCAAATGAATCAAGCCCCAAATTAGAAGCATGTTTATAAATGCAGGAGTTTAAGAAGAGTTCATGAGTAATAGATGTTCTAGGCATGTTAAAGGCACCAGTAACAGGACTTGTTAGATGTTCCGTAATTGTCTGAATAGACTGCAATATAGATTATGAACAGCCTGTTAGGTTCCTTAATCAGTTAATTAATCATTTAGTACATTAATTTTCATAGCCCGTTATCAACTATTTGTAACACCAGGCTTCGAGCGTGTATGGAGATAAGGGTTCCTCAAGAATGAAGAGACTGGTGCGACAATGTCATAGTTGCCAAAGACAGAGATTATTCAACAGTGTTGGAGAAGAACATCTGCTTATTCATACTGCTCCTCTCAAGCAAGAGGCCAATAACCAGCTCTGTTCTAGGAATTAGAACTCCTCCTGACTTTTGAGTTTCAGGCTAGAGAATAAGTTCCATTATTTAAAAGGTAATCTCCCAGAAAATTCATGTTCTCCTTGGATCTTCTGAACATGGAAATCTATGTCTAAGTCTTCTAGTTCTGTAGCAAATCTGTCTGCGTGTGGATGTCCGCATTAGTCTACTAGTTAGGCTAGTGGTACTTATGAATATCATGGGATTGATAGTAACAGACTAAAAGCATTTGGCTGCTCAAGTTTAAATTAGAAATTAAATCAAATCTGGAATCTGAAAATCCATTTAATAAAGAACAATAATGATAACTTCCTGAATATAATTGGAAACAAAATTTAGGTCTTGGAAAACGGTGCATTTGAGTAAAATTTGTGTTGCTACCAGATAAGTGGCTTCAGGTATGTATGTGCGTGGAAGTTCAGGTGACAGCAGGAGCAGAGGTACTGTCTAGACTTTGCTTTCTCAATTAAAAGCAGCCTTCTTTCATCTGTCAAAAGCAGAGTTCACGGTTTACTTACAATTGTAATCTTCAAAGATGTAAAACTGCATCTTATTTGCAGACTAGTATTTTAAGCAGGTTTCAAAAGTAACTTGACTATTTGTGTTGTAAGCTACTGAAAGGATAAGAACAGTATTCTGGAAAAGGAATTACATAGGTTGTAATCACAGGCAGCATAAAGGTCACATGAGAAGTATCGGGAACTTCATCCAGCTTTGTTCAGGGGTTGGCAAAACAAAGTTCTGAGGTTAGAAAGCAGTAAAGGCATGTTTTAGCAGAGCTTAAAATCAGGTCATTTTATTAACACAACAGTAACAACTCAAGTCATTATTGACTTGCATTGTGTTTGTAGCAGTGACCTAGAGGTGAAAGGGTCCACATCTCATTTCCAACCCTCTCAGCCAAGTGGTCCTCCATAATTTAATTTGATGCAAAGCAATTATCAGCCAATTGATTTTCATTGATTATGCTGTAGGACAGAAACATTCCTGTTGCATCAGGCAAGAACTCTGGGAAAGCCTTCTACCTGTATTCAGAGGAAGCAGAGAAATGTTTAAAGGTATCTAACTGTAGCTCTTAACGACCTTAGACATCAGTAAGGTTTCTTGGTTTACTTTTTGTGTTGGCATATTCCCTCTGATCTTCCTTTTGTACTCCCTTACTTCTGCTTGCTTTTTTTTTTTTTTTTTAAATGCTTGCTTTCTTCTTGTTCCCCCTCCCTATTTCTTGAATGTTTTCTAATACCTCTTTCCCCCTTCCCCATCACAGTATTTTCAAATTGACAAATGACTTTTCAGTCTTCTTCTGGCATGCAGTTTTTCTCTCTCCTTGTTAATTTCTGCCATATTTGATGACCCTGTATTGCTGTTCTCCCTGGATTCCCATTCTGTAGTCTTTTATCTTGTGATTCTCTGCTTTTCTCTTGCTCCTTCTGTGGGGCTTTACTTCTCTGCTTCAGCAGTTGTTGTCTCAGTGGATGCTAACAATTGCAACTCCTTTGTATACCTGAGTTGCACCTGTAGATCTCTCTTTAGAAGACTACAGCTCTGAGTGTGCCATTTAACCCAGGTGTGGTTGCTTTTACAGTGGGAATGCTTCATCTACCAGGCATTGAATTGAGAGTTATTCAGATTGTTTAAAATACAAAACACTTTAATTTATAGCAGTTACCTGTCTTTTTTTGACTAACTTATTAAGAACAAGAATGTATGCCACAGACTTTAATACTGACATAATTTCTGAGAGTCTCGATAAAAGTGATGTAACATAGATATAAGCATTAAGCATTATATATATATA
>NW_010119640.1:20397-46989 GCF_000699245.1 Pterocles gutturalis | reverse complement strand
AAAAAAAAAACCCAAAAAAACCAAACCAACAACAAAAAAACCCCCAAAACCAAATGTCTGGTGATGAACAAATTATCCAAAGATAAGTGAGATCATGCACATTGTTGCCCCCTAGTAAACGTAGGGAAGCTTACTTCATTTTCATTGAGACATGGGTAGGAACAGAGAGGGACTAACGTTAAATCTGAGCACTGTTCATCACTTCTTCGGAATGGACCGTCACATCCTTAAAGCCGGGCTTCTCCAGAATAATTCTAACATATAAGCAAAGTCATGCAAAATAGGCTGAACACTTACGAGATATTTTTTTTTGTTTCCTGGTTGCAGCGTTCCATGTATGGAACAGTACTTTGATCCATTCTGAAAATTTCAGGGAGCAATTCTGGGGAAAATCCTATTTAGTTTGGCGAAAACTAAAGGGGAGAATTTGGGGCACAGGAATCTTTGCATCCAGCTATGTGACCACCTGCTTTTAGCTAGTGGGGACATGGTTTAGTGGGTTAGGTGGTGTGGGTTGACGGCTGGACATGATGATCCTTGAGGTCTTTTCCAACCTTAATGATTCTCTGATTCTAGTCCTGGAATTATTCAGAGATCAGACAACCAGCAGAAAGCAGATCCACATTCCAGCCAAGTAACACCTGCCTCATTTGAAGTTGCACCATGAATGACTTCTCTTTCTGATTGAGAAATAACAAGTGATTCCTATGTCCCAGAACTATGTAGTAATAGGGAGGCAGCCCATAATAGTCTACGATGAGTGGGGAGGAGAAAAAAGGAAGAGATACAGAAAGCTTCTGGTCTGCCCAATGAATTTGTTGTACAGAAACAACAGAAGGAGTGACTGTCTAATATGAAATAGAATATAAGGAAAGTTATTTTAAAAAAGAAATGGGAGAATACTGGAGTTGACAGCTTGAAACCAAGGAGATATTTGGAAAATAAAAAAGAGGAGTAAAATTTGAGTTTCCTGAATTTGCATATGAGGTCAAGAAATATCGAAACACTGCCTGAGTTGAAGACGTCCATTCTTTTAACACAGCTAAAGCACCTCAATTTCTTCAGTTAACAGCATGGGGTTATAGAAAAGATGTGACTGGTATTATATCCTACCTCCTTTGACTCCCCAGCCTGAATGACTGGATAACCAGCAACGAATGCAACAGAGAATGGGCTTTGGCAGGAGATATTTCTGGAAGCATAATGAGACACATTAACCACTCTGCCACTACACTCTTGGTTGGATCGTGCAGCTCCTTCCATTGCTCTGCAGGTTTTTGTGGCTACACAAGCAAAGGGAAACCGCTGCAGATGTGCTTACTCCAACACATAGCTGTGTTAGAATCACAGCAGCTTCGCTAACTGCAAGTGTAGACTCAGCAAGATTTCACTTTTTAAATTTGTGTCAGTCGCCTTTATCAGTGAAAGATATACTCTAGATTAAAGGGAATGAACAACTCTAAATTTTTAGTCTCAGCCCACAGACCATAATTAAAATTTCTTTTAATAGTGCTAAATCACTTCTGTTATGAGCCTTGCAGAAGATAATGGACTCCGATAACTTCTATCCAGATCCATAACTCACCATTATTGTTTCTCATCTGCTAGCAGAGTCCACAGCAATACAAGACTACGCATAATTACTACGTGATATTGAAACTTCAGTGACAAAGGAGTTTCTTAGCTGTCTGTCCATGACAGTAGCTTCAGTAATACCCCATAAAAGTTACGGTCACTGCCTATGACACTAGGTCAACCTCCTTATGAATAAACATGACTTTCCATTAAGTTCTTTCTCCTAAATTATTTGATAACACATCTACTTTGTGAAGAATTGACAGCTTGAAAAGACACTCCACTCCATCATATTTCATCTTCTCTGATATTTCTTCCCTTGTAAATTTAGGATCTGGCTGGCAAGACAACAAAGGCAATACCTGTCACAATCAGTGGAGGCTGACGGTGACTCGCAGCTCTGATAAGACTGAAGAAAAAGAGGAAATGGAACTACACTAGCTTATTAATTTGCTCCTTAGTATCAGTCAAGTAACAGGCAATTAAGAGCAGGATTGCAGCATTAAACTGTGGACCATTTGAGCCAGGATTTACTCATTTTTTAGTACTGACATGCTGCTATTCTGTCATTTGTACATTTCTATGCAAGCTAGTAAATGTGTACAGATTTATTTGGGCCAAAGGGGACTAAAACTCCTTATGAACACTAAGGTTCTTAACTGAAAACTAGTTTTTCAATCATCAGTTTCACAAAACAAATAATATCCTAAAACTAATTAAATTTCGCATCAATTTTTGCTCAAGTCTCCCTAGTCATTCCCCTAATTCTGGATGCACAACTTGGGAACCTTTGTTAGCATGGCAGTTTCCTACATTTCTTTTTTATCTCTATTATTTTTTTCCCCATCTATCATGGAGTGTAGTAGTGTCTGTTAACTTGTAGTAGACCCCCAGAGGTAGAGCTGAGCCCTACAAGCACAGTGAAACCCAGCAACACTCAGTATCGCCTTCCAGGCACTCTACAGAGTCTCTCATTTTGGAAGCTTGTATAGATGGAGCTTATTTTGTAGAAAGAATTTGGAAAGAAATGTAGCATGTCCTTCCTTTTTGTCACCTCAACCCCTAACTAGTAAATCTTGATCTAAGATAATGAGAAGTACATCATTAGAAAATTAGCTAAAAAGTTATTCTTTTGGGATTCCAGTAGATGCGTTTTGACACTTTGTGACCCAGTTTCTTAACAAGACTTTTGAGATTCTGCCATCTGTTCATCTGCACCTGAGAAATCTCAGAGAAGGTAAAGTAATCCCTCAAAGAGATTGCATCTTTGAACAGTTCTGCCCAAAATATTGCCTCAGGCCAGCATGGCATTCTTTTAGGGGTCATCAGTAGGAGCACAGCTCTAGACAAGTCCCCCTCTAAGCTTCAGATGGGTGGAAAGCGTACGAATGAAAAGCTGAGAGGCTGACACAGCAGAGATGAGGTTACTTGAAGAAAAAAAAAAATAGATCAGGAAATTTTAAGAAGCCATCTGACTAAATGTGGGTGTCTATAAAGGGAGTGTAGGGTGTGGTTTACGTATAGATGATGGAGAGCTACTTGATACAGGCAGTGGAGTTAAAAATGTAGTTCATCTGACCAAACATATCTCCAGTGACTATAATGCAGCCCACCCAACTAGTTCAAATCTCCCATCAGCAGCTGTGGGCTGGGCAGAAGGCCACAGGATGTCTCATGTGTCAGTAGGCAGCTGAAACAAAGTCAAACTGCATGAATTCCTCTCCAGGACTCATACAAAAATGGTGAGGCAGTAAGTAACCCTTACCTCTATTTCTAGGTGAACACAAGTTGCAAGACCTTCTCTGGCAATTGATTCTATAGTGTCTCTTCCAAGTCCATAATAATAGCCACTGTATCTATAGGTTGCTATAAACTTCCCCTGAAATTCAAAACACAAGGTATAATGACAAAGGAAATAATATTTTAAGGGGAACGACTTCCTTAAAGGAGCAGAATCACTCTGGACTTCCTCGCTTTCTCTCCCTACAAAGTTTTTTCCCTGCCTAAATCATCAATGATAATGAGGCCAATGGGAGCACAAAATCTGCAGAGAAGAGCACAGAGCCAGTCCTGCGGGGTACGGGCTTGTACAGCGTTCCTGGATAACAAAACCCCACTATCTTGAAAACAAGCTGCTGACAGGTTACAGCTTTCGTTGGTTATTCATTCACTCCGTAAAGAAAGCAAGATCTAAAGCAAGGAACATCCTTCTTTTGACATGACATCAAACCATATGGCTATGGCGTATAAACGAGAAGATGTCAAACAAAAGAGAGAAACAAATCTGCAAGGAGAATGTCGAATTGGCCAAGAAATTTCAATGTTAAAACCTGACAAACTTTGGTTCCCAGTAGTATGTAAGCAGATTATATTCTTTTAAAATTAAACTGCTTGATTACTGAAAGTTATCATTAAGGACCAGATCAGTTGCTGAAGACTGTGTTGGCTCTCCTGTTTGTGTATGTATAAATACTGAGCTCTGTTGTGGCTTTTCAAGCCCAAGTTTTATTGCAGGCAGCCCAAGGCATCAGAAACAGTAGCTGGAGGCACACTGCCTTCAGAGAGAAACACAATGCCTTCAGGGTAAATTTGCTAAACTTTAAAAGACTGTATTCACTGCTGGGTTCCTGGAAGATTTTGAAAAAAAGAAAAAAAAAAAAAAGTCAGCTATTTCAAGACTTTTTCTTTCTTTCATATACTTGCATATGGAAATAAGCTTATTTCTACAGTATAATAAAGTTTAAAGATTCCTCCTGACCATTATGCTCATTTAATCATTTCTATACATGCATACAGAAGAAAAGACAGCATAAATATATAACAAATTTGTGGTTTCTGTGTATAAACTTAAGCCACGTAACTGTGAGTGAATAAGCATGCACACAGAGACACAAACTTAAGATTAAAAAAAAAAAATTAGACCTGGACAGAAAAGTTGAGCTTACTCTAGGTGTAAGAAGTAGGTATAGGATACTAGTCAGCTACTTACCGTGTTCACCATTTTGTCAAATTCTTCTTGAGAAACGAAATAGTAATCAAGTCTGTTTTCTTCACCAAAGTAAGCTGCCCTGGTAGTGTGACAAGGACTGGAAGATATATGGTATAATAAAGAAATAACCTGTTTTCAATCATAGAAGCAGCTATGGAATAGGAGGGGGAGGGAAGGGAAAATACTACAAATCATCTTATTTTTAAGAAGAGAAGAAATATGAGAAATATAAAGAGGTGCAAATCATACCACTAATGCCGCATATTTGAAAGATTAACGCATAAATACAAAAAAAAAAGTTTAAGTGTAACATTACATTTGGGCTATAAATCGCCCCCAACCCAGGGTAGCCCGAACTGAGGCTGTCACAGCACCCTGTAGTAGAGAAATGATGGAACCATTTTTTTCCAGTTATGTCAGTTTGTGGATGATATAAAGTAGAATTCTAAATATGGAATTGGAGACTAGGAGTTAGGCTGAACTGTGAGGTTAAGAAAGAGATATAAAGACCAATCTTTAAATAGATCCCTAATAGTAAGGGAAGAAACAATCCTGAAACTAGGGAGGTAAGTGGGATACAAGGCAGGAAAAGGAATTGCCTGCCACCACGTAAGGACAATAGGATAAACCTCAGATACGTGAGCTTACAACCAGGATGAAACACTGGGGAAAAAGAAAAAAAAACAAACCACAAGAACCCAGCTAAGTCAATGCATGTAGCACTTCTAGACTAAAGTATGCAGCATCTCATGTTCTATCTTAGGAAATTATATTTTGTGACTTGTTTCTGCTTTGGGTTTGGTTTTAATTTTTACATTGTAGGATAAGAGGAACAAAAGTGTGATGATGAGCTTTGGCATTGATTCACACTGAAAATATTTTAAATATTTGACTTCTGCTGGATTGTCCTGGAAAATCCATCAAAAAAAAAAAAAAAAAATACCACCTACTAGTATACCACCTACCAGGCCATTTCTGTTCATTTATTCAAGGTAGCTGGGTTATAAGGCATTAAGGAGTTCAGTCTGTAATGCAGAGCTTGACAGATCTTAACTCTCCCGGCATTAGAAGGTGCCACTTTTTTTATCAGCAAGCCGTAGCAAATGAGAACAGTGTGCTACACGTGGACTCTGTAAAATTTCACTTCAAAGGCCTGATTTTCTTCAAGATATTATGAACATATCCAGCTTTAAAAGGCCATTTCTGAGCACTAGCCAGATGGTTTGAGGGTCCAATTTCCCTTTATTTTTTTGAAATACCTTTAAACATTACAACCCTTTTTAATTGCAAGGCCATGTTTACATTCAAACACCCCGAGTATCTTGCATAAAATACATTTTTAACGAGTGGAATGTTTGAAATTTAAAAGTATAAGCCATAAAATTGCTTAAATCTCATCTGAATAATTAAAATACAACTTTGCTTTATGGTTGTAATTTTCTGCTTTGTTAAGATTCCGTCTCTCCCTTTTTTTTCCCCCCCTCCCTTCATGCATAAAACTTTTAGGAAACAAAACACACAGTATAAAAGCAATGCTCTTAAAAAAAAAAAAACACACATAATGCTTGGAAAATTTCAGTTGGCATTCAATTAGTTTGTAATTTCCAATCTAGTCTTTCCAAACATAGTAGTAGCTTTACAGAAAGGCAAAAAGTCATTTTTCCAGTATCATAGCCTTCACAGATTTTTTTGCTTACAATGACCTTGCAACTTGCCAGTTTAATGATCTAATCCAGCAAGTGGCTATAATCGGAGTACAGAGCAGACAGAAATCCATAGAGGATTTTTCACCGTGGTGTATTATGATAGAGAAGAAGGCTACTACTAGCATCACATCGACACGCAGAATGTGGTCCTGGGATGCTAAGAACTCCAAGGGATCATTCTCCATGGTCCTTTCTTACAACTCAGCAGTTCAGTACCTAAGAGTGCACAAAGAGACACCCAGGTCCTATAGGGGAAAATGCTCTACATGTGAAACTATGGCCAAAATCCACTTAAAAAGGAATAAATTCATGTAATAGAAAAATGGAGAAAATAGAGGAGAGACAGAGGGAGCACCTCCTGTCCAAGGACAGGCTGAGAGAGTTGGGGGTGTGCAGCCTGGAGAAGAGAAGGCTCCGGGGAGACCTTCCAGCACCTTCCAGTGCTGAAAGGGGGCTACAGGAGAGCTGGGGGGGCTCTGGATCAGGGGGTGCAGGGACAGGACGAGGGAACGGGTTTGAGCTGGAAGAGGGGAGATGGAGATGAGATCTTGGGAAGAAATGTTTTCCTGTGCGGGGGGTGAGGCAGTGGCCCAGGGTGCCCAGAGAAGCTGTGGATGCCCCATCCCTGGAGGGGTTCAAGGCCAGGCTGGATGAGGCTTTGGGCAACCTGGGCTAGTGGGAGGTGTCCCTGCCCATGGCAGGGGGTGGCACTGGATGGGCTTTAAGGTCCCTTCCAACCCAAACCGTCTGTGATTCTATGACAATATAACAGGAATACGGACCAGTGCCGAAGGGAATGTGCTACAGGACCTATAAAAGTCAGATACTGTGAAGAATGGAAGGGATGGACAGCTTGCACCACCTAAATTTAGGTACCAGATAGTGGTGATCGAACTTAGCCAGACTTACTATCTACAGTGCACTGAAAACAGGTGGGTATGTCAGGGAAGCGATTGACAAAGGCTGAATCTCCCTTGGAAAGAGAGAGTTTCTCTCCTATAAACACCCAGGGAGCCCAAGACGGTAAGGATCATAATTCAGGCCTTTCAGATTGGGAGAATTACTCCTCCCAGCAGGTGGTGAAGTCTGAAAGGTGCCATTTGCTTTGATAACACTACTCACAGGATAATAAACTGGTCCAGCAATCGCACTTGCTTCCTTTCCTAGCTTCTGGAAGCAGTCTGCACATGCATGCTAATGTGGTTATATGCAGGTACATTATAAAAATTAAGAGAAATGCACACATATCTGAACAGATGCTTAGGTTGAGGGGCATTAGTGAGCATAGATGATAGAACAGATCAATAAAAAAAGAGCATTAAAGGACATATTTTGGTTTGTTTGTTTGCTGTTCACCTTTGAAAAGAACATGATAATTGAAATAGCTTTTCTTTTCAAGAAGTGTTTGATGACTTCAGGCAATCAAGCCCTGGGAAGAGATAAAATGTATATAGCAATGAACATTTATTGGTTGTCTTTAACTTCTTAAAAAAAAAAAAAAAAAAAAAAAGGCAAACCAGCAGCAATTCCAGCCTTGATCACTTGGCGTTCTTTTAAATTGACGGAGCAAACTTACCCGTATCTGAAGAAATTGTTGAACTGTCTGCAGATCTTATGGGTAAGCTCTCTCTTACCGCAGGCTAGGGGGCCAACTAATACCAGCATGGGGTAGGGAGCATCAAGACTAGGTAAAGTGCTACAAGAAAAGAAAACAAGGAGCCATTATATTACCTACAACTGAAATCTTTAGCAACTTCGTATCAAGCTTCTGCCGAGATTTCATCATCGTTTCAACTAATCTCATCTGTCTATCGCACCATTCGCAGTTTAGACGAAAATCAGGAGAAGTGTGCGCTCGGTTTGATATGTTCTAAACATAAAAATAGCACAAAATGCTGCATTAAAGACCCCTGGGTCTCTTTTGTGAAAGGAATAATGTTACGTCTACTATAATCTTTTCCCATTTATAGCATTTTCTAAAGGTCCCTCTGCAGTTCTGCTGTTGCTGGGGTTTGTTTAAGAGGTTTCCAGGTTTATTGAGGCGAGGGTAATATTTTAATGATGAGGATAAGAAGCGTAGCATGAACCTGGACTCAGTCCTACAAACCTTTACACACTCCTGTACGTAATCTTGCTGACTTCCATGGCCTTGCCAGATGAAGGTGGAAATTTGTAAAGAACTCTTCAGTTCGATACAATGAAAAACACTCAGATCCTTAAACTCCGCTGAACACAAATAATGTTACAATAAAAGAACCCAAAGTGCTGCAAAAATACAAAGCCCTGCATTTTCTCCATGCTGAGCAGATGGTTAGATCCTCAAATTTCCACTTCCAGCTGTAAACACTAGAATGAATCATATTTTTGTGCTTTTGAGTGCCCAGCAATTTATTTAGCTAAAAATGGAATGCAACTTTGGACTCTCATTTTTTAATCTCAGACAGATCTTAAGATTATCCCACTTGATAATATGTCAGAAATAGTTGAAATCATTTCAAACTCACTTTTAACTAATAAATAGCTTTAACTAAATTCAAATTTTAAAGTGGGTTAAGCTTCCATTTAATGGGATTTATAACGGTTGAAAAGAAATTCCTGAAAACAAAGTGTATTTCTTTTACCTTTTCTCTTACAATGAACTAACTCTCGTTAGTTGAGGAACAAGATTTCAAAGTAATGGCTTTACTCCTAGGTTCAGCAAACCAGCTCTATTTTCTACCAGATGATTTGTAGAAAATGGAACTTGATGCTTCAGAAGCACTAAGTAATAATGCAATTCAGTCTCCTAATTCTCCTATCCTCACAGAAGAAATAACAGGTACAACTAACAAATCAAGACACTGGGTCGAGCCTGTACATATGTCCTGTTACTAAACTGTGAAACGAACCCAGATCCTGGCTCAGTGTTCCATCCTTTAAACTGTTTTAAAGCAGGACAGTAGCAAAGCCCTTGAGAGATTTAAGGATTTTTTTTTTAATTCCTGCACCAATTGGTGACATTTAGAAAACATTAGACAATATTAGCACAATAAGCTTATTAGCACAATACATTAAAATACTGGAGAGGGTAAAAATACATTTGAAAAATCCCTATCTGAATCTGTTCGGTCGTGACATCCTCTTCAATTCAAGAAATATCTTCCTCCCCTCTTGATTATTTAAAGGTGATCAGATTGTCTTTCCTTTTTCTGACATTTGCGGTATGGAAAAGACCAGTTTAAGACAAGGTGATCCCAAGACACGTGACAGCTGTGGATATTACAAGTGCATTATTATAAATTTTATTTCAAAGATGGGAATTCCATGAAACATTCTTAGTGCCTAGAGACTCAAAAGTTATCAAGATATAGCAAAAAGGGTCTTATTCTTGCTCAAGGTCATGCCCTTCGTGAATAACAATGTCAAAGGAGGTCCGTGAAGACAGAACCCTTATCTTCAACAGTTTAAATATGTTCTTTCTCCATGCACAGAACCTGTTCCATGCTTGCAAACTGCAGAATTCCACTGTCATCTTTGCTTTTACAAGGAGGCATTCTATCCAGTAATGATACCACATATAACGACTTGACATGATCATACTTGGAATTCAAATTCCCTTAAATTTCCATTGCTCACATTCCTCATATCCTCACATTCCTCGGATTTATTATTTCATCAGAAGAACACGGAGAACATTTCCATATTATCTCTCATTCCATCACCACTTACTAGTTCTCAAAAGATAAACTCAAAGTTATGGTTTTCCTACGACTTGTAAGAGTATCTTGTAAAGAGTTCTCACCTCATTTAATGTGCAGCTTTCAACTTTCTTTGTCTTTGGTGAGTACAGTAATACACTGCTGTGCAAGATTAACAGATTTTAAAGCCAGAAGGGACTACTGTGATCATCCAAGTCAGACTCCCCCCATCACACTGGCTACAGGATTTCCCTGAGTCAGTTCTTGTTTCAAGCCTGATACCTGGGGTTCCGTCAGAGCGTATTTTAATTAAAAACGTTCCACTTGTGGAGAATTTTTGGTACCCTTGGTAAATTGTTCTGATGGTTAATTACCTTCATTGTTAAAAATAATCATGCTCTATTTCTCCTCTGAATGAATTTATCCTCAATAGCCAGATACCAAGTCTCATCGTGTACCTGCCCACCAGACTGAAGAACCCTCTGTTATTAAATTTCTGCTCCCCACGTAGCCGTTATAACTACGACCAAGCTGCCTTTTTAAATGTCACAAGCGTTTATAACAGGGGAAAAATACACATCATATTGTTCAGTGGTGTGTTACCATGTAATTAAAGATAGAATCACACTGCACACAGAGAGGGAAGAGCATAAGAAACTTAATGCTAATGTTTCCTGGCTGCAGAGTATGCGACAATGTAACTTTTTGCTTTGTTTTCAGGTTTGATTTTTAATAGAGATGTTACTAAAGAAGAATTAATTACAATCTCCTTTAAAAATATAGATGTAAATGAACTCTACCAATCTGGTTCCAATAAGCATTTTCTAGTCGAGAAGACCATAACACATCATCATTAGGAAAATTTCATTAATGACTGCGTTGTGTGCTTTCCAGCTGAGCACGGGCAAACATTCAAAGCACCATTAACAATTTTGGTCAGTACCATAAATGCTGGTCTGCCTGTTTATATGTTTGTGTATACAATACCTCCAACAGAAGACAGAATGGTTTCTTTCCAGCAATGAAGACACACACACACAATCCAGTAAACAAATATTTGAATAGAGCCTATGTCTGCATTGGATGAAATCCATGCCTTTAGGTAAAACAATTGTGCTCTTTTTTTTTTTATTTTTTTTTCTTTTTAAAGAAATCTCTAACCCTGCAAAACAGTAAATAAATCTTTGGGTCTTTTTTTTTTTTTTTTTTTTTTTTAATAGGCTGCTAAGAATTCTCAGAGCTAGCATCACCACTGGGACGGCTCCTGTCTTTCATCGACAATCACAGAAAATATAAGACTCCCAATAAAGATATTGTAAAAATATAAATTTCTGAGATACTAAATCATGGATCTTAAATCAGTTATGAATTAAGATGTCCAAAATGGTGCTAAAACAGGGTGAAGGGCACAAAAGTCGATCTCAGTGCCCACTGTAGCCAATATAATAATAAATCACCTATATTTCATAGTATCTTCCATCAGTGTCTGTCAAAGACTTTTCCAAGCATTCATCAAGCAAATATCATAACGCATCTGCAGAGCAGCACAGTATGGCCATTTCCATTTTCTAGATGAGAAATGAGACTGACAGAAGTCACCTGGCACGGCAATGGCAACACAGGAAAAAGTGCATTGATTTGCCTCTCCCTTCTGTTTTTTAAGTGGCAGTCAGCATCATCTCCTCCCAAAGGCAGGAGCTGGAATTCCCTAAATACAAACTTGAAAATTTCACCTTATGAATATAAAAAGTACCCCACAGCCACAAAATAAAGCCATTTTGCTTCACAATGGGATGCCAACAGTGTGAAGAGAAGGAGTAAGCAGAATAGGAAGAAATGTTTTACACGGCTCTCTTCTCCCTCTAGAGATTTTTAAATTGCCTTTGGGTACTGATGGAAATTTTCCATCTTTCATTTATGGTGCACATGGCCATCTGTTTCAACAGATTGTTTAAAAGAAACGGAGCTGTGGACAATCTGTCTCAGACTTCAGAGGTGAATGACTAACTTCATTTCATAATCAATTTCAACCGAATAAGATTTGCCTAATTTCCAGCCTGCTAACAGAATATTATGGAACTTCTCCTCTTTGCTGGATTCATTTAGAGGTTGGAAAGGGACAGAAAAATGTCCTTCTAACTATGACAACATATTCTGCTTTACTTGAGTGCCACCCTCAGGAGCAGATGTGAAGTGGAGGTGAGCTTACCTGTCAAAGATTCTCTGGGTCTGCAGCATGCTATTCGTGACATGAGTCATATGATCTTTAGCAGCAACAACTTCTGGAGGAGGATCATATTTATTCACAGCAGCAACCTGTTTCCACAGTTTAGGGACAAAAGAAAGAAGAGCAGTGATGGAATTGCTT
This sequence comes from Pterocles gutturalis, assembly GCF_000699245.1. Taxonomy (NCBI): domain Eukaryota; kingdom Metazoa; phylum Chordata; class Aves; order Pterocliformes; family Pteroclidae; genus Pterocles; species Pterocles gutturalis. The sequence continues at coordinate 34,674 of NW_010119640.1, read as the reverse complement.
CCAGCTGCAATATGCTTCGCGGATCACTGTGAATAATGATGGTTTCGTATTTATGAGGGTCAGTCTTTGTATTTGGCTTGTCTGTGAGTGCTTCGCTACATAAATCTTTTTTAGGAGATTTAAGCACAATTTGATAGATGGATGGAAGGCAGCCAGACGTAGCTCACCATCTTTAATAGAATCAACCTTTTACTGGAAAGAAAACAGGATGCCGCATAAGATGCAAAGTAATTTTGCTTAGGTTTTAATTATCCATTAATTTGCATCCTCTCAGTGCTGGTGGAAGGTGCCAAACTAAAACCCTTAGGGACTAAAGCCATTCATTTATTCATCAGAAGAACAGAATGGGCATTAACAAAGTAAACAAACTCCACTTTTCTCCTGACAATGCATTTCTGTCTTTCGTGGGAGGAAGAGCACTCAAACTCCAAGGATTCCCTCCATTCATTCTGTTGGAAGCTCTGCTGAGGGTACTGACCACTATTAAGCTGTATATTTTTTGGTATTAATAATCCAACCCACTCAGATACAGGTTAAGAACTACTGAGTCATTTCATGGAGATCATCAAACATCAACCAGCCGATACTGTATATCCCACTTGTGGGTTAGTGAGACAGACGAGCTGCTGCCTCCAAATTCAGTTTGACAACAGAATTTATGAAGCTAGAGTAGATGTCCTAAAATAACATGAGAGGATTCCCAGGGAAGTTATGGATGCCCCCATCCCTGGAGGGGTTCAAGGCCAGGCTGGATGAGGCTTTGGGCAACCTGGGCTAGTGGGAGGTGTCCCTGCCCATGGCAGGGGGGTGGAGCTGGATGATCTTTAAGGTCCCTTCCAACCCAAACCATTTTGGGATTCTATGATTCTATTTTTCTAAAATAACTTTAATCATCAAAAAGTTAAATGCTAGTCTAAACCAGTCACCCAGGCTTACATTTTCAGTCTATAGAGAAGGAAAAAATTATTTAATATATTCAGGATTTTATTGGGAGGAAAACAGACTGCCACATAAGACAGAACGAGATCAACATCTCGGGTAGGTGGGGTAACTTACACTCTGGTATCATCCCTTCTCTGTGTTCATGATAGAAAGATCCTGGCATTAAACAAGAACCCTAATATTTATGCAGCTGACATTAAGAGTGATGAATTTCCTGTAAGGATCATTTTTAAAGGATAATTCCCTGAAATCCAACCCCCATTGGCAGCTGTTAATCCTAACAGTTCGAGCATGGCTTGGGCCCAAATGCTACACGCAGCAACCAAATCACAGTAACAGCAGCACCAGAGGAAAAGGTTTCTATTACAACAGAAAATTACTGTAAGCAGTCTGAGCAGTTATTTTTTGGGAGAAGATTTGACAGTGAAAGCTGTACGGAGTAGAATGGGAAATAAGCATCATTATAACTTTCAGAATTCACTTTGCTGTAAGCGTCACTAAAAAAACACCCCAACAATGGTATTTTAGAAGTAGCACAGTGGTTACTACCTTCAGAGTATTTAATGAACGTAGTTGCCTGTTTAGATTCACTAGCTCAGTAACAACAGCTGCTAACTAAATTTATTCACTGAACAAAACATTTAGGTAAATTTTGCATTTTTACTTATCACAGCTGCTCCAGAAATTCTGTAGATACATATCCGGATTTAAAAGCAAAAGTATCTGAATTTGTACCCTACCTTGGGGGCTGAAACATGGGAGATATGTCACACCCAAATGACTACAAAGCTACAATTGCATGCACAGTTTTTCATATTATTTCTTTAGAAAAATTCCAGATTTATATGACTTTTACATACCTTTTCTTCCACTGAAATCTTCTTGAGATCCAGCTCCGTTAGTTGGAGCAACATGAAAATCACCAAGAGCCAATAATCTGTTTGCTCCTGAAGGAGAAAGTTTCCACTTTGCCATAAAGTACTTAACTTCATCAATCTAATATTTCATTTCAATCAGTCAAAATTAAATTGGCCTTAATACATTGCAACAGAAAAAGCTTTTTGCCCTGAAGGATGTCAATACACTGTACAAACTGACCCCCCCAACCACAAGCTTAGCTTCTGCAACAAAAGTTAATAGTTCTTCAAAAGTCTGCTATACATCGTTCAAAATGTCACAATGGGAATTTAAAAATCATCATCTTACAAACACCAAGAAAAACTGCTGGAGAACCAAAAGCCTTATCTGTCCTGGGTTTATGTGATAAACTATGGTTAATACTTCTAGCCTTAGCAGTACTGTAGGAACTTTAAAAGAGGATTTGATGATAAAGGCATATATGATGCCAAATTTAAGTCTGAGACAATAAAAAAGAATAATTAAAAATTAAATTAAAAAGCTGACACTGACGAGTTCATGAAGCTTCTTCATTCTAAAACCAGTAAGGTCCTTTTAAACCACTGAAATTCAGACAGCTGTCTTAAGATGGTTGTTGCATGTATAAGTTTTTAAAAGAGTAATTGAAAGGAATAGGAGAAGACTTTGCTTAGGGGAAGGACATCTAAACCGTAGAAAGCCTTCAGATTATGGAGGGTCAGGGGCAGCCTATTTTAGGTATTTTTTCATGCTAATTTCATGGTGCACCATGACAGGCCATTCTCACAAAAGCCAACACAAAATTGGCAATTACAGGAAGGAGAAGTTAAACCCTACACATTTTTCTTCTCTCTGACTTTGGAAATCACTGTAAGATCCAAACATAATTTAGATATCACAAAATCCAGGATAGAAACCATCTTTGATCACTCAGGACAAATTACAAATGAGGTGTCAAAGTCAGAATTTCTGATATTTTATGAATGTCATTGTTGTTGATATAATGGATGTTTAGTCCATTAATTGAGGAACATTATGGGAGTCATAAATGAGAACTGAGTAAATCCTAAAGAAGAAAAGAAGATACAGATTCCAGAAATACGTGATTTTAAAAGGGGTACTATTAAGTTCCTTTGAGCTTTTCCCAGGAACAATCGAGTACAGACCTTCAACGCAAACAAAAAGGGAATCTTTTCCCAAGTAAAAATCACAGTATACGTGAGTACAAATGCATAAATGGATTCACAAATGGAATTATTTAAATTCATGGATTTATTACACAGATATTAAACATCATGATTCATATGCAGCTTTGGTTCAGACAAAGTTGCCAGACAAAGGTGGGTAACCATGCCAGGGAAACCACTAATAATTTCTTGTACTTGTTCCCTGAAATGACCTGGCCACTCTCAGAGAAACAGAGGCTAAATGAATTCTGGTGTGATCCAAACCAGCAGTTCTTATTTCTGTCTTCCTCTTTAGTTCTTTCTTACCTGTACAGGATTTTTTAAAAGATTTAAAACTCTGAGGAGAGGCAGGTTTTCAATATATTCAAGTTCACGCAGCTCAGCAATCTAATTAGTGACAGAAACAGAGCATAAATCAGCAGCAACAGAATCCATGACAACTATGGGGGGAAAAAAGAAGTCTTTTAATCCCTGCTCTTAAAATCTGGACATAAAAAAAAAAAATCATTATACTCACAAAATGGGTATACATGTTAACTGCATTCAATAAGGCACTTGTAGTCACAAAAGGCAGACAACTTGGATGGTAGCTGGAGAAGCAATATAATACAGACAGCAATTTCAAACCACCTGCATTTTTCCAGTTCTTTCAAATGTCAAGCCCTAGCGCATTTAGCTTTTATGTGGCTGATGTGCTTAAGTGAAGCAATTCTGCAGTTATATTTGTGCTTCAGTTGACTAGTAAAAAAAAAATCCTTCCAAGAAGAGTGTTTCACTGGAGCTCAAGTTCATTGTACCTAACTTGCAGCACTTGACTGAAAAGCGTCAGCGTCGTTGTCCTTGGCTGTCTGTGTCCAGAGGGTGATGCATCCCACTTATGGTCTCATCTATCCACAAAGAAAATCTGGGTTGGCTGCACTCAGGCACATCAGGTAAGTGTTAGAAGTTACGTGAGATTTATCAGAGTTTGTGTGCCCAAAGCAAAGTCACGCTAGAGGCACTCGTGCTAGGCCCTGAGAGAACAGTTGCAATGCTCTCCATTAAAACAAAATGGGTCAAATGGAATTCACGTCACCTCGTTTTAGCCGTCTGTGAAGTTAGCCCAAATCAGTCATTCACCTCACCCTGTAATCAGTGGAGAGAGGCAGTTCCAGAGGTCATCTGGTCCATGGCAGGTTGGGATGAATTGCCGTGTAAGAATACCTGTTTTTCCTCCATTGCTGAAAGATTGAACCTAGAAGACTTCAGATTCTATCCCTAACTTATACTCAGCTTATGTAAAGTGCCTAAAACCAAAACTCAACCCTAGCCTATCCAGTATTCATTTTGGGATAATCCGATTCTATCCCTAACTTATACTCAGCTTATGTAAAGTGCCTAAAACCAAAACTCAACCCTAGCCTTCCAGTATAGGGATTGGGATATTGGGATAACAAGCAGCCCACCACGGAACAGTTTTGACCAAGTTAGATGTCATTTGGGTGGATTTCCTAAATAAATCATAGAATGCCAACTGTCAACATTTGAAAAACACTGAACACATATAGGAGAGATATAGGTTGCAGATAAACCTATTGTGCCCAGTTTTGAAAAAAAAATCAAGCCTTTAAGATCATTCTGGGTGGTAGTGAGGCGAAGCAACTTGGGTCTTTCTGTGTTAATTAATTATAATTCTCTTGAAATTATTCTTCAGAAGGAAATGTTCAAAAAATCGTGACTCACTAAACAGTTCCAATAACATCATTAAAAGAGGCAAATTTTGATGAGGTAAAATTAATAGCTTTTGCATGCTATAAAGAACAGTGGAAACTATTTGAGGCGATGGAAGTGGTGTTATTAATGTTAACGGCAACCGTACTGTTAGTTTCCTGTCTTGTGCAATTGATGTACCTTTAAATGTCAACCTGAACACAGTGTGAAAAAAAGAATTCAGTGTCTTGAATTAAATCCCATAAATGTATCTTCCAAGTGGGGAAAAATGACAGTAAGTGTTCAATTCCTGGTTTATATTGTTATTTCTTATTTTTTAAGATTTTTTTTTCACATGCAGATCTGTCTTTGATGTCAAAATGATTCATGAATTGACGGTCTTTTCAGTTAAGAACCCTGGAAGTTCAATATCTATTGATATTCTGTATCTATGGCTTGGGTTTCAGAATTCAAATACAAATGAGTTGGATTGTATCATTGTACTTCCAGTGAAAATTCTGCTGCATAACAAAAGCCATTTTATAATAGAGTACATGCAGTTCTGCCTTACAGGAAGTTTCCAGCTGAGAGCTCAGAAGAATCTGTGGTCATAAAATTGGGCTGAAATATATTAGCAAACCCTCCTGAGGCCTGGCAGTAGAAAAGCTGGGATGTAAGTAAAGATCCTCAAGAATAATCAAGCTGAAAAAGCTGCATCTTCATCCCTGTCTTATCCACTCAGGGGAGTGCTGTTAGTTCTTTAAGTATGCGAGCACTAAATACTACAGAAGTGATACCTACAAAAAGACAAACCCATCCAGAGATATTAAATAAGGACCGAGGAGTACACTACTGATCAACACGTGAAACAGTACTGGAGTGAAACACCAAAGGAAAAAACCTCACCTTCTCTAATATTAATTTCTTGCAGTGTTGTAAGATTTTTTTTTTTTATTAAGTTTTAAAGGGATTGAATTTTAGGAAAAAAAAAAAATACATTATGCGTTCGTAGAAAATAAGGACCGAGGAGTACACTACTGATCAACACGTGAAACAGTACTGGAGTGAAACACCAAAGGAAAAAACCTCACCTTCTCTAATATTCATTTCTTGCAGTGTTGTAAGATTTTTTTTTTATTAAGTTTTAAAGGGATTGAATTTTAGGAAAAAAAAAATACATTATGTGTTCGTAGAAAAAGCCATGATCAATGTTAGGTACGCTACCTGGTTATTCTCTAGGTTGATCACCTCTAGCAGATCGTGTTCCTCCAAGCCTTCTAGACTAGTTATTTTATTCGTAGATAGGTCCAGCTTCTGCAGAGTTTTCAAGCTGTCCAACCCAGTTATCTTCTCAATCTGGTTAGCGCTCTGCAAAGAAATGAAAGTATATAAAGTGTTGATAAAGTTCTACAGCTGGAAAACAACATTTTTGAAGAAGAAGAGAGTTCGCTTTATTACTAAGAATCCTATTACAAATAGGCCTTTTATACATTAGCCCTGTGTTCATCCTGAGATGACACATTACAGCTTTCCGTACTGCTCAAGGAAAAAAGAATCATCTTCTGATTAACTTCTCTTCAACTCACCTTGAACAGCAGTGAGAGACAAGAGCAATAAAAAGAGCTTTTAAAGCTGATCCTGGCTAAGGGATACACTTGTCACTATCCAACTCAAACTTTTGAAAATATATATGCACATAGAAGTCTAGAATATATATACATAAATACATAGAATTTCCCTCTGTAATCATGGTTATATTTACACTTATGATTACTGAATAAATAATGAAAATATTAAGGTAGAATAATAAAAGTATTGTCTTCTTTGGACTACAGGCATCTCTAGGATGCACAAGCTTATCTTAATGAATACTAAGTGAAGGCAGACTTTATTTACTGTCAGTGACAGCACACACAGAAATGTTAAAGATAAAAATTAAAAAAAAAAAAAAAATCAACCAAACCTGCCTTACAGTAAGTTCATCCACATCCTAATACAAGAAATGACCCAAGCTCCTGAGAGCTCAGAACTATCATTGTTTTCAATTCCTTCCAAACAAGGTACAGGACAGAAGACCTACATTTATCACCGGACACCAGTTGGTTTCATTTCTCAGGGCCTCACAAATCATATCCTCGTTTCTGCTCTGAACTCCAAATAGGTGTAACAGGCTCGGTTCTGTCCTCGTCTTTGTCCCAACGGCCACACGTACCCAGATGGCCTCTCCACGTAATTCTTTCTGTATAACCTTGCGAGTTCTATTTTTCCATCAGCATCACCTTGTGCTGAAAGCTTGGAAGCCTCATATTCTATTAATAAATATTTAGGAACTATTGAAATAAATAAGCCAGCAGACTCTAATGGTAATCCAGTTGTTTGTCCTTGACATTTTTCCTGACTTTTAAATGTTTAATTAGGTTATTAATAGCATGGAGGCTCTCTCTTCTCTTCCTGTTCTTCGTTAGACCTCTGTTTAATACATACAGCTTCAAGCTCTAGTCCCAAAATGCTATGCAAGAGGTGCACCTAAAATTCTGTGAACAAAAGGGATTTCTGCATAGTTTTGGGGGTTTTTTTGCAATTCCTAAGAGTCCAGTTCATTAGAGCTCCACTTTTTTTTTTTTTTTTTTTTTTTTTCAAACTTAAGCAGAATAAATGCTTTTTGGTACATCTAGGCAGTATTTACAGGTTTTGAAGCCTTTCTTCCAAAACTTCAGACCTTCTTTCAACTTAAAAAGCTCAAGGGAAAATGGAAAAGAAAGCTGAATCAATGGGAAGAGAGGGGATAACTGCTTCCATGAAAAAAAAAAAAAAAAAGAAAAAAAAAGAGCCACATTTTGTTCTAATTAGAAAAGAAAATGCTATGCTAAAATCTGTCTATTTACATAATTTCCACATGACTATCGACTTTGCTAATTAAAAAAGACAAGCGGTTGTATAAATAATCATATCAGCATGGAAGAAGCACAACTGAAGAACACGTTCATATTAATAAGCTGCGTTGTTAACACAACCTCCACAACATTTCGCAGGGCTGATAACCATTACTAACAGATTTATTATTAGATCTTTTAACAGACAAGGAAACCAGTGCACACAATGGGCGAGCGAGTCACTGGAGTTCTCCCTGAAGAAAGAATTTAGAGAAAAGATCTTCTTGCCAGCTTAGATGGTCATATCCTATAGTTCATTTCAGAACTTTTAGGCACGATTCTGCAAATCTGAGTTAATCTTATCCACTAAAAAATTAGACAAAATTCAGTTTTATTGCCACTAAGGGCATATCTGAAAGCTACTGAAGATATTATATATTTGAAATATATTAAAAACATGTTATTGAACGCTACTTGAATATATTATTCAAAACATACTACTCTCCACTTTTAAATCTGAAGACCTTTCCTGAATATCAAAGCAGTAATAAGTAGAAGGGCCAATCAGGCCTTGATGGGTACAGACTTTAGTTACTCTTTTCTATATCAATTACTGCAGAACAGAAGAAAAATCTTTAAAATTTTAAAAGGATTGGGAAAGAATATTTCTATTCTTCATATGGGATTAATTCACTTTACCTAAAATATTGATGTATGTGCTTAAAATGAATGCAGCAAATTCGAACATATTTCTATGTATAGTCTTTTAGTATTCATTTTTAAAATCCCATTAAGTACTATTAAAATTATTATTACAAAGTAAAACCTATTAAGAAGTAGACTGATGTGTTTGATAGAAACCAAATTGTATTAAAAATAGGTTTTGCTTGTGTTTCTGCGCAACCTCTGTATTGATGGCTCCTTATTAAGTATTGTGAAATTATTTAGAAAAAATCATTGGTATTATTAAGGGTGTTTTACGAGCGTGGAACTGAGGAACACTGAGATAAATGCAAAAGAGCAAGATGCATGCAAACATGTGTATGTGTTGATAGAAAGAGGTCTATAACTGGGCTGGTTATCCTTGGCTATCTTTGTAACCAACAGAGAGAAACAGACACTTTCAAGGCCTGAAGCGTCTTGTGTTAATGCAGATGTCAGCAGCTGGATCAGAATAATGAAGTATTTTAAGTGTTCATTTCTCTCTGAGGACTTTTGAGGCAGCAGAGAACAACTAGCTCACGTGCAGTTGTCTACACGGCAGGAATCTGAAGCCAGATAAGATAAATCCCACCAAAGCATCTAGAAATACAACCTAGAAATGGTTTATTTAAACAAATATACCCTAGATATCATGATGCAAAGCTGGCAATATAAAGCTCCCAAATCCTTAAAAATTAAACAAAGATCCTTTAATAATACAATTTGAATACTCAACTTGTTTTCTAAAATGAATGCAGGCTTCTCAGTCCTCGCTTTTTCCTCTCCTGTCCTAGCTCACTGCTATCATGAACACAACTTCATGAAGAAATGTACTTTTAAAAAATAAAATAATCATTGTTTGCATTGTGGGATTTGCATATCTTCTTATACATCATCTAAGCAACAACAAAACCTACCCAGAGCAAATGCAAAATATCTCTGGAGAAATTCAAAACCCAGCTGGATCAGATGCCCTTCACAGCTCCCTTCTAGCCTATATCATTTGATGATTCTGAGTTAATAAAATAACGTGCCCAGTATTACATAACAATTTTTCCAAGATATGTGTAACGTAATTCCCTTCACATTTATTAATGCATGAATATATTGATAAAAGACAAACAGGAAAACAACTAGAATTACTTCTTTCTTACCAGGTTGAGTATTTTGATAGGTAAGTTCTCAAGGCCACTGATCGCAACGAGCCTGTTGTGTGACAAACTCAGATGAGTCAGACTGCGACACTTCTCCAGTCCTCTTATCTCCTCTATGTTATTAACTACACAGAGGTTTTTGCATTTAAGGAAAAGAACTGAACACAAAACTTTAGCAATAATTAGTAGCTAAATGAGCCAATGGAGCTGAATTTTATGCTATGGGGAGATGGATATCAAATACTTCATGCTAAGGAGATTAAAATCCCAGCTGCTCATACCCACCCCTACTCTGGAACTTATTGCTTCCCTGCTTGGCTTTTTCTTTTTTGTTCTATATCGGCCATCTGTACTGAAAGGGGAAAGTGTATTTTAAATTAACATTAAACTCAAAAGCAGCAGTAAAATAGTTAGGATTCCTCTCAGCAAACTTCAGCAGCAACAGAACTAACTAGATTCTTTAAACCAAGCATGTTTCTTTTGACAGCAAGCCACCTCGGATCGCTTTCTTACAGCTGGATGACCTGCAGAGGTACCTGAGTTGTAAGTGTCCCAGCTGGAACTAGGTACATAAAAACCTAAGGAATAGAAATTAAAAAAAAAAAAAGTGCCAGAAAATGCAAGACACAGAGAAATGCCTTTAGGTAATCACAGAAGAAAACATTTTTAATCGACTTGAGAGAATGAATTCTGCCTGTAGAGAAGGGCAAGTGAATTTTCATAGTTTCTAGTCTTACCAGGCACTGGACCAATTATCAGGATTTTTTTTTTTTCTCTCAGTCTGAATGATATTGTAACCAAAGAAAATGTAAGCTTAGCCAGGACCAAGAGAATACTCTTTAATAGCTGTGACCTAATTATCTTTTCTTAACTGCATTCCTACACAGGGACTTAATTGTACGCTCAAGTTCTACACTCACAGGACTAGGAGGAGAGATGGAGTTCACAAGCAGATTTATCTTTTCGTAGGACCTCACACTAGGCTGCCTCTGTCATTTTAGAAACGAAACCAAAACCATCCACGGGCATCGATATTTGAGAGATATTGATTGATTTTCATACAAAATGGGACTGCTTCTCTTTCAACTGAGAAGGAAAAGTTTTGGTGAGGAAAAAATATTGTTTAAGCCAAAAGCATCAATACAAGGCAGCAAATTGCTCAGCACTAAAAACTGATACAAGAAGTTTTAGTCTTTCAGTGACTCACTGTAATGCTTTGTCAGATATTATTGTCCAAGCTGTCTCCCTTTCTGGTTTGGGCAGTTTCCTCCTTGAAAACTCATTTATAAACCTGTCAGGTGTGTGCACCTGTCGGAAAAAAAAAAAATTACAGTGACCTTACCATCTGCATTATAATTCACTTAAATCTGGTAAGAAATGCTTGGTTACTGTCAATGAGAAATACATGCCAAGAATTTCTGCTCCTGCAGGATACTGAATGTAATATTTTCATTTACGATTACGAAGAACAGCTTGTTTTGTCTGCCATGTCTTCGGCGAGGAGTGCTTGACATGGGTTAGGAACCATGCCACTTGGCTATTCTAAATGCTGCACTTCTAAATTCTGCACTAATTTTCCTCTAGTTCAGAGGGTCCTGTTGCAATTATATGCATGAAACAGTTTTTCTCCCCATTTCAATGGCATCTGCATTGGCAAATGAAGAAATTGAAGACAGCACACTGCTGCATTGAAACCAAATGAAAAAATACCGATTCAGATCCACAATACAAATCTCTGATCTTTTTTTTTTTTTTTCCTTTTCATTTTGCCATGTGGTTTCTGCTCGGAGATGGAAAATTAGAATTGCAAAAGGATAGTGTCTCAATGCCATTTTCTGACAAGAATCATGTCACCTGCACACCTTGTAAAATGGGTGAATAATGTAACTTGGATGCCCTGCAAATGCTTTATCTGCTCCTACATGAAAAAGGCATTGTATTAATATTGTTTGGTAATGGGCTACTACGAGGACAAGAGACAGAGAAAAAAAAAAAACGCAACAGCTCGCTGTCTTCTCCTTTTGAGAGAGCAGAAAATCAAGGTACAATTTATGAGGCAACGAGGAAAGGTTCAAGAGCCTTGGGAAGCAATTGTAAGGAAGGCACCATGTCAATGTGAAACTCCAGAAGATCTTTCAGAAAAGTGTTAGAGAGTCTTTAGGGAGTACTATGGACAGTCTTGGAGAAGTAAATAATGAAAAAAAACCAAAAAAACAAAACAAAACAAAAAAAAAACCAAAAAAAACCCACCAAAAAACCAAACCACAATTTGCAGGTTGATGTTTATCTGATTCCTGCCAGAACAATGCTTCTAATCCCACAAACTGGGTACCCCAGTGAGAGCATGGAAGGTGTACTTTCTCTAAGTAAATGAAGATCAGTTTCACCACCAGAATTACAGTATTTAATCTAAAGACAAAACTGACATGAAGGAAAACTACAAAGAAAACAAAGATCTGTTTGAAGCAAATAGCTGGTCAGGAAGCAAACAAGTAACTTTTCTTCCATTCAAGTTCCCACAAAGGATACAATCCAGTAAGAGTTTAGTAAGTGACTGGTATGCTGACAAATCTTGCATTTTAGGTATTTGATTGTTTGAGAAATCTACTTCCTAAAGTAAAAAGGAGACAGAAAGTTACTTTTTTTTTTTTTTCTTTAGCAGTTACAGCTGTCTTGTGAAACTAAATGGCTGCTACATTAAACTTGAGATCAAGGGTGTGGAAGAAAGAAAATTATAATTAATATTAAGATTGGGACATAAACAGAAAGGGTCTTTTTTATGACACATAGAATTCACATTTTGGGAACTTCCAAAACTATACTTCCTTCCAACAACATTATCATTCATGGTTCTGTAATTATGCATTCATATTTAAAAAAACTAACAGAGAAGACAGAGAAACACATGAAGGTCATATTTCAAAACAACCTCCTGCTTTTTATAACCTAAAGTGGGCAACAAACATTTGGAAAAGTTATTTAAATGTCAAAGGAGGTAAGAACGAATAATAAGGAAGGCATAAAAAATTGCTTTTGTACATGTCCAAGTACAATGTCTGAATTATATTTAGAAAACCGTTTTGAACATAAACCTATAAAATGGATTCTTTTTGCAACTTACCTTGAGATTTTTAGGTGGTTTAAAATTGAAATATGTAGTCAAGTCATTGTTGGAAGCATTGAGTTGTAGTAAGTGAGGCATGTGACCAACACAAGAAAGATCTAGTACCAAAACAAAATGTCAAAACCTGTACATAAATGCATAGGTAAATGCAGAGGTCATCATGTCAAAACGCGATAATTATGTCGAATAGCAACCAAGAATCAATTTGTAGTTACACATTCAGAAAGCAATGTTTGAAATGCAGAAATCAGATATATTAACACCTTTGACTAGAAAAAAAGGTGGTTTCCAAACCGAAAAGAATAAATATTTATTTTATTTATTTTATAAATTATTATAAATATTTTATTTATTTACATTTCCATTACATCAACTGATTTGTCTGTAAACCAGAATATAGTTTTATATTCTAGCTACCTCTGGGATAACAGAGAGACTACCTCTGTCCGAAGTGATTAATTAGTGGAGGAAAGTGTTTAGGCCACTACTGAAGGCTAAATGGCTAGTTACTATGGAAAAGTCCTGGCTCTGTTCAGACCTAGCCTTCACAAACTGTGAGTAAAATGAGAACAGAGAAGTGCCACCTTACAAAAGTGCTCCTATTATTGGACCCCAGCACCCAAAGTGAAATAAACTTCCAATAAATAATGCAACAGGTTGCCCATCACTGCTTATTCCTTTTGATGTTAAATTAAAAAAGTGTGTCGGGGAGTACAAGGGAGAGGGCAGGAACAGAAGATGATGGACTTTACCCCAGTCTCCATTTGTTACCTTTCTAAATCCAGGATATATTTTTTTACATTTTGTCACTAATGGGAAACCTTGACAAAGGAAAGCCCAAGGCTGGGAAAACTGTACCAGACATAACTTTAAATATTATGACATGTAAAATCTCAACCTTAATCTTGTACTGACATGCTTGCTTGCATTTTATCTCTGGATAATAAACTGGACAATAATCTCCATGCTCTCGCTGACAAGCATATGCTGTCTGAACAGTCCATACATCATTCTCAAGAAGACCTAGCCATCACCTCGGTCTGTAGGGATGGAGTAGTTACACCATTAAAACGTAGACCAGGCTTTGTGATATTAAACCTACATGGTACAGTGGATTTCTCATCTTAAATGATTTCACAACCCAAGAATTTACTAGTGTATTTACTACATACCATTAATTTTATTATATGAAAGATCCAGCCTCTGTAGGTGAACATAGCTGGAGAGAATGTTAATGTCACTTAACTCATGACCCTGGAAAAATAAAGCAAAGAGACTTTAATAACTTGCTGTATAACCTCACCCACGCTCCCGAGAGATACACAGTAGCAGCAGACATTGAGGAGGTGCCCAAAGGTCTGATGTGTCAGAACAGGATTACATCTACAGAAAGTGATGTTAGACGAGCCATGAATGGAGAAAATGTTAAAAGAAGACTTTAAAACACAACCAGGAGAGATAGCTCTAGCTAGGAAAAATGCCAGAAAAACAGGGCTTCATAGAAAAGGGAGCGGCAACAAGTAATCTGGAAAAAGACACAACCATTTTAACTTTCCGAAGGGAGAATGAATGCAGCATTCTCAGGTGTTTAGCATGTTCCTCTATTTTTTCCTCCAGCTGGCTGAAGCAGGAAGATACATTTTCACACCTGAAGATTGGGCAAGGAAAAAATCTTACTGCTGTTGCTAAGTGAAAAAAAATACAATACCGTTACGGCAGTTGTCAGCAGG
>NW_010119640.1:0-20366 GCF_000699245.1 Pterocles gutturalis | reverse complement strand
GTCAGAAGTCCCACGTACATGAAATGATATTGACAGGTAGGGACAAAATTCTGATTTTTTTTTTTTTACTAGATCAACTATTCACTCTTGAAAAGAGGAAACCTTTGTGCAGAGAAGCACTTTGCAATTATGTTCTTTGCTTATACTTACTGAAAGCGACAGATTAAGATAAACGTATTCGATACCAGAGGCTGAGCGCCCCAGCTTGTGGAGTCCCTCGGCCACAGTGTCTTCATCCAACACTCCATCAGGCTGACCCTATAAAATAGCAGAAAGGAGGGGGGTCAGGGAGAGGAATGGATTAAGGCAAGATTTATGAAATGAAATTCCACACTTGGTAGAATCCGGGGGCTGCTTGGGATACAACTGGGAACAGAGGTTAACAAAAGTCCTCAATCAAACGCTGCTTTCAGTGCTCCATTACCCTACTAAGGCACTACATGTTAGGAAAAATGATAAAACAGATAAATAGAAACATGTCGCATGCTAGCTCTGTACATTTTAAAAGGTTCAACAGTTTGGTTTTTTTTTTGGTTTTTTTGGTTTTTTTGGTTTTTTTTTTACCTTATGGTTTAAATGCACAGCTCTAAACAGGACCTATTTCCAGAGATGTTGAGCCATGAAACTCACATTGATTATGGATGTTAACCTCTTAGCAAACCAGCACTAACATAGCCCCAGCACCTACCCCAATATGTGTATTATTGGAGGCCCTTTAAATTTGTTCAGCATGAGCAGCTAGCGCCACTCTTCAGAGAGCAATCTTTGCCAAAGAGGGCACTTGACAGATGGCATTAATGAACCACTGCACAGTTTTAATGAGAAAATAAGCCAATGGCTTGTGAAATTCCTATGAGCCTGGAGAAGCCACACAACAATTCCTAATCTAGGGACGAAGGCAAATAAAGTTTCAAATAGTAATCATCTAAATTATAGCACCTACACGCTACAGCAATGGAGACTACAGATGCATTTCCACCAGGTAAAAAAATGAGGTGATAAGGCTGTGGCAGTGCACACTTTAGAGCCCAGCAGAGCAGGGAGAAAAAATTCCCTTGGTTCCAGGGGCTTATTCAATCTCAGAGCTGGGCTTATAAATAGGAAAGGGGCTTAATTTGGCCATCCATATGTCAGTTTATCCTTAGTCTTTATATAGCAAGGAGAGAGAGGGGCAATCCAGAAGTATCCTGACACTACAAGGATGGAAGGGGATTTAAAAAAAAAAAAAAAAGCAGAAATAAGGGGTGAGGGGAAACAGACCAAATCCAGCCTTTCTGCTCTTTGGGGAAATGAGAAATCACCGCCTGGTGCCCCCATCCCCCTTCTTTCCCCTACAACTAGGGAAAAGGCTCTTCCCTCATGGGCACACCCCTTCCCAAATTGCTGGGGGCCACTGAGCTGAACCTTTCTGCGCTGTGACTCCTCTTCCTCTTCGTCATCCTCCTCTTCCTCGTCCTCTCGGTGAGGCAGGTTGAGCTGTGGCTGCTGCAGGCTGGGCCCGTCCTGAGGCAGCTCCCCAGGGATCCCCTGGGAGAGGCGCTCCAGGGGCCCAGAAGAAGGAGGAAGCCGCTCTCCGGGGCTACCTTCTCCCCCCTTATCCTCTCCCCCTTCCATGACCTGTAACAAGTAGCGATGAAGGGCAGGAAACCGCGCTATTGATGTTTCGCACTCGCCCACCTCCCCATCACTCCTCAGGGCAGCCCGCCGCCATCTTGTTTACTCTCCCGTTGCCGTGGAGACGGGAGGAGCGCCGCTCCCGCTCCCCGTAAGGGGATTCCCGCCAAACAGCCAGTCAGCCAATAGAAACGCGGAGAGCGGAGCGGTGCAGGATGGGAGTTGTAGTTCTACGCGCCGGGCTGGCCGGCGGGCCGCAGAGCATGCTGGGAGTTGTAGTCCGCCTCACAGGCGATCCCCTCAGCTGGTTATGGGGCTGAAGGCACCTCCTTCCCCCTCAAACAGTCCCTCTCCTTTTCTCTTGTTCCCCACTCTTCCACAGCAGGGGGAGGAGTGTGCTCACCTCCGTTACTGTGTTCTAGATCAAAGTCAATACTGTCAGGCAAAAAATTTTGAGGGCACCATTATCCAGGCCTAAAGGAGCTCCGTGCAAGATGGCGGCTTTGCTCAGCAGCACCGTGACACAAAAAAAGGGCCGTGCAGAGGGTCTGCAGCCCTGACTTCTAGCCACAGGCCAGGGCGGGTTAGCCTAGTTTTTCTCTAGGAACACTGGTGGCATCAGCTTTTGAAACATCTTTGCTTATTGTCCTGGTTTTTTCCATGGTTGGGCTCATGGACCCATCTCGGGGTGCAGCACACCCATGGGTGATGGCTGCTGGAGCGGGTGCTGCGAACTCTCCAGGATGATGGCTTGTTTTAACCCTGCAAGGCACTGCTGCACAATGTTAAAATTCCTGATTTGTTATCATTCCTCTTTGAGGAAATAGAGAGCTCATCGCACCATGTTTCAGCCAAAGAAATAAAAATCCCCAGTTGTAGACAACAAGCAGCTTTGGGCCACAAAAAAATGTCTTACAGATACCAATCCAGTCTTAATATAAATCTTACGTAAAGGTGCTAAAGATAATTGAGTTTTCTGCAAGCGTATTTTGTGATTAGTTGAGTTGTGCACTGTAACCTCGTGGCTCCAGTCATGCCCTGTGGCAGTGAGTTCCACAAGTTCATTAGTGCAGAGTAAAAAAAGAAAAAGTTATTTGTTTTCTCTCATTTTAATCCTCTCCGGTTCCCACTCCATCATCTACCTTTCTTCTTACACTGCAGAACAGGGTAAAATGGGAAAATAAAGCCAGAAAATAAAGGAGGGGAGGAAGAGAAGATGTGGCAGGACGTCTCAAATACAAGTCCCTGCAAGATAAACATGGGGAGAGCACTGCTCCGCATGGTAAAACAACTTAACGTTGGGGACGGGGGATTCCTGGTTATTGCAGTGGGTCTCCAACATGGGTCATGTCAGCCAGGTGAGCCTTGAGAGTCTTGTAATTCCGGGTTTCAATATCACATAATTGCCTTTGTGTTCGTAAAATGGCACCCATCTTTGGCTGCAATAGCTATTCTTTAAAAAAAATTAAAAAAAAAAGAAGAGGAAGATATAAAAACTCCTTATGGACATTATCCACTGACTTTTATCTTTGTGCTTCAGGGAAACATTATGATAACTGCAATAAAGCTACCCAAATTACCTTCCTTCATTATCTCTCTGGCCATAAATGTTAAAACCCTTAATGAGATTTACTCCTTTTCCACGAAGCACCCCGTGCCTCCTCCCACAGCCCTCTGGGCAGAGGCTGCCCTGCAAAGGCTCTTCTCCAGATGGTGTGTGCCCAGGACTGTGTTGAGAGCTGGGCAGCAAAGGCAAAGGCTGGAGAGCTCAGGAAAGGATAGAAAACCCCGAAAGGGAAGGAAGGACCCTATCTGGGAGTATGTTTTGGGAGGCTTTTGGATATGTTGTGACCTAAGAGAACAACTTCTGAATCGCCAGAGCTACAAAGCCAAGCAGGGTCTGCTTGAGGACAGCAGCTGCTTGCTTCCTATTGTATTTCTACTTGCATTCCTATTCCTGATGTAGCTGTTTCAGACTTTCACGATCTCTAGGATAGTCTCTTTCTCAAAACTATACCATTTTATAGTCTACATCTTCAGATTTCACCTCCCGCAAATAGGGAAAGTCACTTTTTGATGTGAACCCTGCACTCCCCGACTGCAGGATTATCAGCACCTGCTTCCTTCCTGCGCTCGGACTCGCTGTGACCACAGGACGTGGCTGTCAACCACCACGTGCCCTCCTGGCAGCTCAATGCCACCGGCTGCTTCATGGAGCCTTACACTGCACAAACCTCTTGGGAACAGCTTCTGCTGTGTAAAACACCGCTGCAATGAAACAGGACAGTTCTATTGCCTCTTTCAACTGATGTGGGGCTTTTCTTACTGTGCCTCCCACGTTTTGTTGGCAGTTGGGTCACACCCACAGGAGATGGGACCCTTCTTACCTGAGTTGCAGAAACATCTATCTTTAACTGGGGCTTGTTCAAAGGACTGTTAAAGGGCATCAAGTTATCTGCAATCTGGGCAAGATTTGTGCTATGGAAAAGCTGAGGCATTTTAGAGAGGGTAAAAAAAAAAAAACAAAACCTGCAGAAAACCTTTTATTTTAGATCACAATTTTGACTGAGTCTGCGACCACACAAGGAGAAGCACCCTGCCTGTCGAGCCAGGTTGCTACTGCAGCCAGAAACACATTATTACTTAATAATACTTAAATCCTTTTTGCATGTACATATATATATATATTTTTTTTTTTTTTTTGGTCCAGTGCTCTGCCTTTGCAACCTGGAAGCCAGCCAAATGCCTGACTATTCCCAGGACTCCGCATGGGCAGGTTAGCATCAAACAAGTGGGGAGCAGATGGGTGGCGCGAAGGCAGCTGAGATGCTCGGATTAGTGTGCAGTATGTTTACAGGAAGATGCTTGCCCGAGTTCTAATCTCTCCCAGAGGCAAAGGCCACACATAATCAAATTAATAGCTAGCTGGGCAGCTTCTCTGTGTAAGATGGGGCTGAAGATTTCATGGGAACAGATGACAGAAAAAGGGCAGGTCCAAATACAGCTTACATGGACTGCCATCGAGCTTGGAGCAGAGCCAGCAGGGCTAATGAGTTCTCAGCAAGGAAGTGTCCCAGAGTTTATTTCCTACCATCTGGAAAATGCCTGCGCTTCCACTGGGATTTGTGATGATTCAAGCAGGAGAAGGGAATTATTAAAAACTCAGAAACACACTTGTCCTCCCTCCCTGTCTCCCCCCCCGCCCACCGCATCTGTTTGGATTGGCAGTGCAGGGATCCGCTGGCTGCTCACGTGCTCCGAGATGAAATTGGTCATTTAAGACCCCCCTCCACGGGGGATGGCAACTGGAGTGAAAATAGCCTTATGTAGTTTGGGTTGGAGACAGATTGTTTCTGAATGGGGCCATCAAAAAAAAAAAAAAAGAAGTAGACTTGGGGAAACAAAATGCCAAGGTGGTAATGGTAATTTCGGTGGACACAGAAAATAATTGGGGTGGTGGGAAATGTCACCCAGATTTCCTCCTTCCAATGCCCCATCCCCAGTCCAGCACAGCACATCCAGCCAGGGGATTACCCTGGATGCGTTCTCCTTCCTTAGCAGAAAGGATGAAGATTGAGCTTTTTCCTCCATAAATCACATAGTGCACATTACATTCTGAAAGCTAAGCATGGCCATCACAACGGGCCAACAACTGTCTGTCCCTCTTCCTCCAGGAGCCATGCTGGTTTTTCACAGAATCACAGAATGGTTTGGGTTGGAAGGGACCTTAAAGATCATCGAGTTCCAACCCCCTACCATGGCCAGGGACACCTCCCACTAGACCAAGTGGCTCAAAGCCATCATAACATGGTCCTAGCAGCAGGAGCCTTTACTCACCTGAGTAGTCACGCTGGCCACAATGGGACAATGTACCAACTGCCTCGTGGCCAGTGGATCTATAGAGAGGAGGGAGCACCTGCCCACAGAGCTGCAGAAGATCTTCCAGATTCCATATCCCCATCTGTCTCTGTAGTTGACCAGCCATTTGGAAGGAGTCCCCTCCAGTCCCACGTTGCCATCTCTGTGCCCCAACTGCTTTTACTCAACCTTTCCCTCCTCCATGTCCTCCACATGGCAGGGGTGACCCCTCTGTGGGAGCTGGTGGCTGTGTGCCCACATTTGTCTCGGTGTCCCCTCATCCAACCTTTCTGTGTTCAGTTAAGACTCTCTTGATCTGGGAGAGGAGGGGAGAGAATGGTGTATGGGGTTGTTCCTGGTTGCCCTGAGCTTTTGGGGCAATCTGCTCACGTTTAAAGAATCATTAAAACCACAGGAGCTGTTCAAAGAGTGTCCTTCTTCTGTAATCAGCTGGGAAAGAGCTAATCATGCAGATGAGGGACTTTTACAGTTCCCCTAAATGCCTGGGCTTTCCTTCTGAGTGATTAATGAGCAACAGCTCAGTATGCAGCTCAGTTTTTCACAGCCTCATCTGATATGTTCTGCTTTTTGTGTGAGAAGGGGGATTTCTGGATGCACCAAGAAGAGATAAATCTTCTAGGCCAGCGTTTGATCAGGGGAAGGAGACTTGCTGTCTGGTAGCCAAGAGGGTAAGAGAAAGGGCAACCCACATCATGGCCAGTCTAGCCCAGTGAAGTGCAGTGGATTGAAGTAGATTCAGCCCCCAAAATGTGTCTCCAAGAGCCCTCACTGCACTCAGCTTCTCAACCTGAAAGCTCAAAGAAGGGGATGGAGTAGTTCAGGCAGGTGAGAAGTGGGTCCAGCTGTGCTAAGGAAGGAAAACTCATTAATCTCTTGTTCTTTCATTGCTGAATGGGCTGATGTTGCACAGAGGGTGAGAAATGTTCCCCCAGACATTCAGTCTCGTGTCATATTTCAAACGGTGCTTGGCTGTGGTGTGAAAAGTTCCCAAATTCTCCTAACTCTGGAACAGCAAACACTGAACTGAGCGTTAAAAAAAACCCCAAACCAGAACTGAAGCTCTAAATCAGCAGTTATTATCCCAATAAAACCTCCCCACTATTGACAGAGGGACCATTTCATACTCAGAAGTGTTAACAGCAAACACTGCCCTTAAATACATTGATTTACGATTCAATTATAAAAACAATCAGCTCCCAACTAGATGCCCCATGCAAAACAGATTTATAGGCAGCCCTAGCACTCTGATCGCTTTCTGCCCTTGCAAAACCTCCATGCAAATTCACCGGGTGATTCACCAAGAAGCACCAAGCAATAAAAGGACCCAGTTGGATATAGGGAGGGAGGGAAAACCTGAAATGCTGCTTTGGTGCTCCTAGGAAGAGAAGCAAGCTGTAAAGCAGGTAGCTTGTGTGCCACTCAAATCATGCTTAATCTGGCTTTGCATGTCCTGGTTTTAATGGAAACAGGACACAGGTGTGAGTCTTTTTAACAAGGTGGCAGTGGACCCTCATCCTAATGTCTGTCCCAACCAGAAGATGAGATTTTCCTTACTTTCAGTCCAACACTCTGTCTGCACCCAGCCCCTCATATCCCAAAAGCTCTGCCCTCCTCTGGTCCTTTGCTGGTGGTGGTGGGATGTGCCACCAGCCAGGGGACAAACAAGGCACTGTGGGGGATCAGAATGTCCTGGTTTCAGCTGGGACAGAGTTCACTTTCTTCCCAGCAGCTGCTGTGAGGCTGTGTTTGGATTTGTGCTGAGCAGAAGCTGCTCACACATTGATGGGCGGAGCTCCTGCCAGGACAGTCAAGGACTTTCCAGCTTCTCTGCTGTGCCCATGTCTGCAGGGGCAGGAGGAGCTGGGAGGGAGCACAGCCCCAGTGACCAGCCCAGGATTCCACCTCAGGTTTAGGACTGAGACCCAAACTGGCCAATGGTCTGTTCCATCCCACGCACGGCATGGCCAGGATAGAGGTGAGGCTCTGTCCAGAAGTGGCTCTTTCTTGCTCAAGGTCGCCCCTCTCTTGGGATTGTCTCAGTCTCTCAGACACTCAGGCTTTTATCTCCATTCTGGTATTGTGGTTTTGGGACTCTCCCTGCGCCGGGATCATTAGCTGGGAAAGGGCTGAGCCTTGGTCATCGGGTGGTGAGCAGTGTCACTGTGTGTCACTCATTTTTATATTTGTATATATTACTATTATTGTTACATTATTCTTTTCAATATTATTGTAGCTTAGTT
Source organism: Pterocles gutturalis (assembly GCF_000699245.1). Classification (NCBI taxonomy): domain Eukaryota; kingdom Metazoa; phylum Chordata; class Aves; order Pterocliformes; family Pteroclidae; genus Pterocles; species Pterocles gutturalis. The sequence continues at coordinate 12,633 of NW_010119640.1, read as the reverse complement.
ATTAAGTTGTTCTTATCTCAACCCACAAATCTCTTTTCCTTTCACTCCTTTAATTTTCTGCTTCATCCCTGGAAGGGGGGAGCATGAGCGAGCAGCTGTTTGGGTAAAACCACAACACTCCCCAGGATTTTCATCCCTGTACCACTCAGCTCAGGTCTGTCCTGCTTGTGAATGTCAGAGCACTGTGATGGAAGGGGGACTTCACCAGGAGGAAGAGTAGTAGCTTTGCCTCAGCTGGGTGGCAGAGAAAAATAACCGTGATATTCATTTAAATCACCGCGAGCCTTTGGAAATGCCCAGCACCAGGGCTGGGATTCAGGCTGCTTTCTATTTCTCTTTTCTTTTCCCCAGACCTGTTTTCACCTCTCCAGTTGTCAGAGCCACAATGATGGCTGGGCGCCACCGGATGTGTTCTCGGAGCTGTAGCAGCGGAGGAGTGATTTGTCTGTGCCAAATATATTTCATGCTGCAACTCAGTAGAGGAAATTACAAACACTGAAGTCCAAGGCCCTAACAGTCCAATTTTCTCCACTGATTACCACTGTGCCTAAGCCTAACAGAGTAAATAATGAACACCGATGCAATGAACTTCCCAATAAATCGCTCCTGATGAATTTCACACAGATCATCCAAAAGCAAATTTAATGATTATATGCTGGCCGCAGTTGCCTTATTTTTTTTTTTTTCCCCCCGGTGCATTTGTTAGATCCAATCATCAAAGGAAGGAACAGAAAATAAAATAAAATGCCTCATTTCTGAGCACGTTCCCTATTCGATGCAAAAAGCTACAACATGAACCGCAGGGCACAGGCAGCTCCAGCTCGGATTGACGAGACAGCTTTGCCCAGTAATGAGCGAGCAGGGCTAGTACACCAGGGACCATGGCCTGGAGAGCAACATTTGACTTCCCTGCATCTCGGCTTCCTTTCGCATTTATCATCCGTCACGGCTGTTTGGAACACAAACTCTTCAGGGCAGAACATCGCCTGCTACGCACATACACAGTGGTGGACGTCCAGCCCTGCCCGAGGCTCAAGTCGCTACTGTGATATAATTGATGTGGGTCACTGGGTATTTAAAGTGCAGGAGGATGAATCCTTGGGTAATAAATTCCTGAAATTAGAGCACAGTCAGATTTGTGGCCGAGGTCTGCAGTGATGGACGGGGCTTGTGTATCGTAGTATGTTTCCGCTATGGGAATTAATCCCCAGGACTAAGGATCAGTGTCCAAATGGCCATTTGTGTGTCTTCTCCATGTCCCAGCTCAGTAAAATGACTCTCTTTCCCCTCCCAAAAAAAAGCTCCCCACGTGTCTAAGAGCAATAGAATCAACATTACTGCAATGCTAATTTCCTCTTGGCAGCTCTCCCTGGCTCCCTGAGTGCCCTCCTCTTTATTGCCATCTACCACATTCAAAAAGAAATTTGCAATTATGACTCATGCTAATAAAATAAAAACACAGCCAATAAAAGGCAAAAAGAGAGTTTCAGTGGAACGACTCCTCAGCAACTGTTTCCAGCCGGCATGTCTCTGAACAGCTGCACTCCTCACATGTACGGCAGATCATGAGGTTGGGGGGACCCACACCATGATACCCCTGGGGGGGCTTATCTATCTATGCATCTATACATATATTTGTACATCGATCTGTCAGACAGGCAGGTTTACACCATCCTTCATCATAAGGATGGCGAGAGAGAGGAGGCACTTGGGAGAGGACGAGCTGGTGACTGATACACGACTGTGAAAAGAACTGGAGTAATTTGCTTTACCTTCCACTTCTGCTATTGTGTCTGGCACAGGCTTCAAAATGGTGTGATAATTAAAACCCAGTAAAGATAATGAGGCTGTAAAGAAGAAATTGTGAAACCCTTGTGAACTTTTACAGCCTCCCTGAAAATACTTCATTTTGTGGTCTGAAGGAGTATTTCCTTGTCTCTTTAAATACCAAAGGGCCACATCCATATAAGGATTACTCTCTATGTGCTGGCAGAGCTCAAAGCATTTAATGTAGCATTGAAAACCAAAATCCTTAGGACTTCTCCATAAACCATTGTGTCCTGCAGGGTCATGTCAGGACTGCAAAACCACTGTAGGCAAGAACTGGTGCAGAGAGCAAAACTGGAGAAGGTATTTGTGGTCTTGTAAGAAGGTACCACACTGGGGACTGCGTTGCAGAGCAAGTTCAGATCTAGGATGAAAGGGTTTCTTGGGTTTTTGCACAGTTTGCAACACCCTCATGTGGTTTGTTCCCTTTGGGAAACCATAATCTACTGCGAATGTGTTATAAATGCCCCATCTGTGTGCCTCGGTTCCAACCGTCAGGATGGAGAACTTGTTACCAGAGGACAACATGCCAAAGAAAGGTAAAGTAAATGCTGGCAAGGTTGTGTCAGAAAGTTTCCCAGGGGCTGGAACTCTCAGGAGACCTGTGCATCTGTTGGATCTGTAAGAAATCATAAACACAGGACAGCCAGAGCCTGCCGAATCTGCACAAGACCATGAGCAAGTAAGAGCATCAACAAAGGGCTGCGTGACTCAGACCATACCCAAGAGGGTGGTGGCTGCTACATGGAGATGAAGAGTTGTAGCTTTACCCTGGCTGGCAGCAAAACTCAATACTGCTTGCTCACCCTCCCACCTCCCCCCTCTCAGGGATGGGGGAGAGAATTACAGGGCTGAAGGGAAAAGAGACTCAGGGGTTGAGATAAGAACAATTTAATAACTAAACTACAACAACATTGGAAATAATAATAATGAGGATAATAGTAGTAATATATACAAATGAGTTATGCACAGTGACACTGCTTACCACCTGATGACCAAGGCTCAGCCCATTCCCAGCCAACAATCCTGGAGAAGAGAGAGTCCTGAAACCACAATTCTGGAATGGAGATAAAAGCCTGAGTGTCTGAGAGACAGAGACAACCCCAAGAGAGGGGCGACCCAAGGGAGACAACCTGGAGCAAGAGAGAGAACTCAGGACAGAGCCTCACCTCTATCCTGGCCATGCCGGGCATGGGATGGAACAGACCATTGGCCAGTTTGGGTCTCAATCTTAAACCTGAGGTGGAATCCTGGGCTGGTCACTGGGGCTGTGCTCCCTCCCAGCTCCTCCTGCCCCTGCAGACATGGGCACAGCAGAGAAGCTGGAAAGTCCTTGACTGTCCTGGCAGCAGCTCTGCCCATCAGTGTGTGATCAGCTTCTCCTCAGCACAAACCCAAACACAGCCTCACAGCACCTGCTGGGAAGAGAGTGAACTCTGTCCCAGCTGAACCCAGGACAAGAGTACAAGAGTACAATGCCTGGTGAGACAACGTGCTCCTAAGGGACTTTCCAAACACCTACTTAGAAGCCACTGGTGTGCCAGTACCACCCTCTTCTTCCAACCACCTTTGAGGTTGGTCTCCCAACTGTGGCTCCAGATGGGTTTATGACTGTGTGTGGACATTGTGAGTGGATAAGCCAACGTCTTGTCTGAAGAATTATTTGCTATGAAACATAACAGCTTGACTCTCCCCTCAATAACAGCTTAATGAACAAAAAATGTTCCCAAAAGATCTCTCCCCCACCCACTCAATCCTCTATTAGTGAGAGAAGATTTGCAACAAACACCAACACACAAGGCAGACCCGTTGCAAGGGGACTCTTTTTTTCCAGGCAGGCTTGATGCCGAAATAGCCCCCTCATCGCTCATCTTGTCCAGGTGCTTTCTAACAGGCAGGTTGCTATGATGCCATTAGTGCTATCTGGAAACACGGGAAACTTACTGGGAAATGGTTCAGCAAAGTGTATCTGCACCATGCGGAGGACAGACCTGCTGGTTATTTATCGTTCTCTCTTGGAAAGCAGCAGGGAGAGTGGGTGATCTAAAATCGACATACGCACACACAAAACTAGGTGTATTGCCTAAACGTGAGCAATCTGGAGACTTCTATGCTTCAAAAATTATAGACACATAGAATCATAGAATGGCCTGGGTTGGAAGGGACCTTAAAGATCATCCAGTCCCACCCCCTGCCATGGGCAGGGACACCTCCCACTAGCCCAGGTTGCCCAAAGCCTCATCCAGCCTGGCCTTGAACCCCTCCAGGGATGGGGCATCCACAGCTTCTCTGGGCAACCTGGGCCACTGCTTCATCACTCTCACAGGAAAAAACTTCTTCCTAATATCCAGTCTAAGTCTACCCTCTTTCATCACCTTCCTTGTGTATGCTATACTTCTGAAACACCTGTTGGGAAAAAAAAACCACGGTGCATTCAAAAGCTGTCTTTCTGGGAAAAAAAAAAATTCAGTAAGGATTTGTTAAGGCTGATGAGGATTCCTTCTGGCAGCATCTTCTTGTGATGCAGCAAGAAAGCTCATGGAGCGCATATCAGCGGGTGGCTGAAATAAGGTCCTCAAGGTCTGGATTCCTACACGCCACATGCTACTCATGCATTTCTCTGTGCCCTCTGGCAAAATTTATGACCTTAGTGTGACCGCTCTAATATAGAGAGAATATTAACTACGCTTGTGAAGGTTTGGAGAGGACTGAGAGTGAAAACTTGAGGAGAGAGATGCAAGCTACACCAGGTAAGTCCCTGTATTCCACTCCCTCTCTTCTCTCCATGGCCATGCCATGGTGTTCTTGTGCCATGCAGTCCAACAAATACCTTCTCACACCTCCAGCCACTGCACAGACATGAGCTGGGGCCTTGTATTTACATCTTGTGGTGGTATGATGGACAATGTGAGGTGCAGTTCAAAGAAGAAATAATTTGCTTTGGAAGCAAACATACTCCCGAGTTTGAAATTTTCTTGATTTCATGCCATCTGTCATGGCACCCACCAACACAGCGGCTCGGTGGGCGGAAAATGTGGATGGCAAAGCTTGAGATGAACCATGTGCAGATGAGGCAGAGCCTCAGATTATTAAGCAATTAAAGACAAAAGGAATCAAAAATAGTCTGACATGAGGCCACAGGGGCCCAGTTGGAATTTAAGCTCCTCACTTCTATACCTCAAAGGGTCTGAAGTCTGTCTTGCATGTACCAAGCAGCTTCTTTACCTTCCTCCAAAGTCTGGATACGGAACAGCTTTCCCTTCCTACACTGCAGCACATCTTGATGTTTGAGGAGGTGTATACAGATCTCATGTGTTACACCAGAAAGACCCCACATAGAATCATAGAATCACAGAACAGTTTGGGTTGGAAGGGACCTTAAAGATCACCCAGTTCCACCTCCCTGCCATGGGCAGGGACACCTCCCACTAGCCCAGGTTGCCCAAAGCCTCATCCAGCCTGGCCTTGAACCCCTCCAGGGATGGGGCATCCACAGCTTCTCTGGGCAACCTGGGCCACTGCCTCACCACCCTCACAGTGAAAAATTTCTTCCTAATATCTCATTTAAATCATCATTGTATGCATCCCCATACACTTACCATGATGGTGTTCTCCACCCTCACTTGTGCCAATTCATCAATGACATGAAGGAATTCTCATAGTTAATGGCCAATATTGACAAAACAAAAACAGGGTTCACGACTACAATGAGAATAGAAACCAGAAGATTCCTATCAACTAGAACTCCTGGATTCTGCTTTTACCATGGACATTGAGAAGCTTTTTGTCCAGTTGGCCTGCGGCAGTCAGATTCAGAAGACCACTTCCACATTGATGTCACCTTGGAGGACACCATATGAATTCAGACCTGGAAGGGAACTTTTTAAATACCACAAAAATAACAGTTCTTAAAAAAAACAGACGAAGCACCAGAGCCTTCCAGGAGTCTTTAAACATCCTTTAATTTTGCAGTTTCAAGACTGACACACAAGCAGTTACACAGCTCAGGAATAATCTATCTCAGGATGTGAAACCCAGCTGGGTTGACAATCTACTTGACAAATACAAGTGGTGCGTATTCTTGGTTTGGAGGGATAGTATCAACTCCTCAGCCTCAGTGAACGGGGAACCTTTTACCAGGTCAATTCAGGGCAGAAATGGTGGCCTGAGCGTGCCTCAGCCTGTAGAGCTGGCATCTGCCCTCCTCCTGCCCTTATTGCTGAGCTACATAAGCCTGCGTGTCCTTCCAGTACGTCAAATGATGACGACAAAATATCTTCTGAGCTGGGGAGACTCAAAAGATATATTCAGAAAAAGAAAATTCAGTTCTGTTATTACCTTATATTGGCAATTTTCTCCTACATCCACCATCATCCAGTGCAGAAACTAATGCCATATGGCTCTGTGATAATGAAAAAGTAGAAAGTGGAAACAAATGGTCCCGTGTTACCTCCCACTATGAGAATTGGTTTATCACTATCTGAAGGAATAAGCAACTAGATCCCTTTGCAGTGGAAACAGGAAAAAACTTCATGTATCTACAACTATCATCGAGAATAGTACTGGCAGAGCTGAAATGGGCTCCATGCAGCAACGCTGGTGGAATGGCTTCAAAACCATCAAGATCCCACACGTGACCAACAGATCTGCGCTTGACTGTCATGGTGTGGTCTGAACTTCCACTGAAGCCTCCAACCTAACCCACCACAAAATCTTCTCTTTTCCCACCCCACCAGATAGCAGCTTGCCTTATGTCTCCAGGCAAAGCAGCAGCAACAAAGCAAAGCCAAATATCCCACCGAATCTCCACCAGGATGCCTGTTCCTGCAGTGCAATCACTCCTGGGAGAACATATTAAGGAAGCATTAAGTGATTACACATAAAAACCCCCCAAACAACCCCAAAAACCCAATTTCAAATGGCATTTCCCTTCTCGCTGGTACAATGCCACCCCGAAGATACGCGCTTTTGCCTTTGATTAGAACACAAAATGCAGAGACTTGGACCTGCAACTCGACAGCCCCTGCTGCTTGATTAATCCGAGCGACAGAGCAGATTACACAGTGGTGATTTTCTTGTCCTTGGTGGCCTGTTTGATAGCAGCCTGCTCACAAATAATCTCCTTCAACCGCTGCAACCTCATGTTCTGGGTGGTTTGGTCTCCCACACCTGTCTGGCTCCGGTGCAGTAAGTTGAGGGCGTAGATGTATTCCAGCTCCGTGTACTTCACCCCTTGATCCACCACGAGGTTTAAGAGCTCGTCTGCTGTGTTGTAGAGCATCTCATAATACTGCCTGAAAAGCAAGCAAAGACAAAAAAAAAACACTCTGGTGAACAGTGGTACTTGATGCTCCAGATCTTTATTTCTGGAGAATACCATCAACTGTTCCTTTTATTCAGTTCAGGTGCTGTATGAAGGGACCACAAACATATTCCTGTTGAATGTCAGGAGATGCCAACTGGGCACGTACATGCACAGGGGAGTAAATGTCAGAAATCTGCTCCCCACACTCTTCCATACTCTGCTAAAACACAAACGATGGGGAGCTGAGGGCTCCACTTTCCTAGTAGTTAATATCAGGATGGCCCTGTTTGGTACCCACCACGTAGAAAGCAGTATATAGATACAGATGCATAAAAATACATATACATGGTGATGTATGGATGGATATCTAGTCACTCAGCCTGCAAAACCAGGAGTCTTCTGGAAAGGAAAGGAATCACAGGGGTCGGGGAAGTGGATTTTTTTTTGTCCTTAATGAAGCCCTCTTGCAGAGAGATGCTAATATGGAGCATGGGAAGAACTTCAAGCTCAAAACTCCAGAGACCTCCACTGCTACTGAGACACACAGTTTGAGAGAAAAAATATTAAATAATGCAAAATAAAATTTGAGCAAGGAGCTGAGGTGCTTGTTTTAATAAGTAAAACCCATCTGAAGAGAAGGCATAACACAGAGGCTGCAGTGCAGGCTGGTTTAAATTAATACAAAGTGGCTTTAGTGAAAGAATGGATTTCCAAGGAAGGGAATTTAAGCAAGTACTTACTGGAAGGGAAAAATGTGTCATGGGCCAGGGAAGCAGTGGGGCAATTCTGACAGCTGCCAATCCAACCACTGCAGAAAAAATGGCCTGGGAATGGATGTGGGACTGGATTATTTGCCCTGACTCCCCAGCCCAGGTGGAAGGGGTAAAGCTAGTGAAAGCTGCTGGGATCCTTTGAGAATTTTTCTTTCCTCCCTTCTTTTATAGCACAAACTGATGAAGGTCTGAAAGCTGGAGAAGAGCGTGTGACTCTTGGAAAGCACTGTCTACAGGTCACGGAGCAGAAGAGAAATCAAGACTCTAGTGCCCTTTATTAACTTTTGTGAATTCCTGGCATGGCCTTTCCGATTCACAAAGCTGTGCTCTGTGCCTCAGTTTCCCCATCTGTACCAAAGGGTAAGATCTGCTGTCAGGGGTTTGTGATCTAGATCAGCAAGACATAGCATCCTCTCTAGAAGGAGCTGTAAAAATGTCAGGCTTTATAAAGCTCCTTTAGAGGGGTTCCCAATCCTGGGCAGACCATTCCAGGTCAGGGATAAGTCACACATGACTCCACTGAAGCAACCTCCATCAAGCAATGAACCTTGGTTGTGGGTTTAGATCTGTTTGAGGTATCAAAAATGAAAAAAAGTGGTGCATGGATGGAAAGTACCCCTTTTTCTAGAGGAATCGGTTAACTTTATAGCTTCATACAGATGTTATACACCCTTGCAAAGTAACAAGCATCTGGAAAACTCATGGAAGGAGAAGTGAAAAGATCCCTGCATGTATCACATGGCAGAGAGGACTTGTTTCAGCCAAATACCCAGCACTTCTTTGGCTGAAGAGCAAAGCAAGGCAGAAAGGGGCCAGAGCAGCAGAAGAGGAGGGCCCTGCATGACTCCTCCACAGTTCCGCAGGAGGACAAGGGCAGGCTGCACTCAAATCCTTAGGGCTTGGCGGAATAAATTATTTAAAACCCAAGAGCAGGGGCTCCAGGAACAGGCATCACCTCCCTCCCTTTTCTTTCCTCTTTGAATGAATTAAAATAGCAATCAGGGCAAACACGGCAAAGCTGCATATTAAATTTCTCTCCTTCTTTACTTTGCAGACTCTCAGGTCTGGCTTAGCTGTGCCTTTGCAGACCATCCACTGTGCTGCCAGACTGCAAATCACTGCAGCAAAGCCTGCAACCAGCTGTAGCAAAACCACACGTTCGGAGTGTCTTGGGTCTCGCCTCTGCTAGTGTAGCTGGGCTACTGGGCTTCAGAGCTCTGCATTTTTATCTCCTTTGTCGCTTTCAAGACATCGCCTGCTCTTGTGACCTGAGAATTTGCTCCTGTGGGGTAAAGGCTGCACCAACAGGGGCCAGCTGAGATCAGGTGGGAGGAAGGGCTCGTGGCTAGAAGAGGACCCCGAAATCATTGATTCAGAGAGCAAGGACTGCCAGGATTTGGGTTGTGTGGTCAAAAGAAGGGAGCATGCATGAGCAGGGGAGGATACATGTAGAAGGCACAAGATACAAATAAAAAAATAGCTTCTGGGGATGAATGATAAGCTGAAAAAGAAAGGAAGAAATTCTTTACTGTAAGGGTGGTGAGGCAGTGGCCCAGGTTGCCCTGAGAAGCTGTGGATGCCCCATCCCTGGAGGGGTTCAAGGCCAGGCTGGATGAGGCTCTGGGCAACCTGGGCTAGTGGGAGGTGTCCCTGCCCATGGCAGGGGGGGGGACTCAGGGACCTTTAAGGTCCCTTCCAACCCAAACCATTCTGTGATTTTATGATTCTATAATAAAAACCTCTCAGGCTATTAGGCTCCACACATTCAAGAGGCAGGCTATGAAACTCCTGGAGCTGATGGAGGGCCATTGATCACCATTACAGACTACACAAAAGGACTTGGAGGTGGGCTCTGCCACAAGGACACGTTATGCCCTTGGAAGCAGGACGTAAATGGAGCAGAAAACTGTCTCAATGAGAATATTCCCCTAGAAAAGAGGGAAACCACGCAAGCCACTTGAGAACAGGTTTGGTAATAGAACCCCAAATCCCCCTGACTTACTACATGACAAAAGGGGATGTTTGTGCAGCTCTAAAGGCAGGTGAGGATGGGGGAGACCTTGGGCATCCCTGTATCAGCTGCTATTTGCAGAAGGCAGTTGGGTAATCCCTACAAGCTGCAAACACATCAGATTTGGGTAACACTGAGTCACTCTGCCTCACCTACTGATTTCGGTTCCCGTACCTATGATGGGCAACCCAACGGCACATTCATGGTCCCCCAGAAGCTACTGTGCCACCACACTGACATGATATGATTTACTCCCACCAACATTTACATCTCTTGTTCACTCAGGGACTGAAAATACCTCCGTGGCTCAGACAAGAAGCATTTTGCAAGGCTGATCTGGTCCCCTGCAGACCTACAGCATTGAATCTTAGCTTTTGGTGAAACATCAATAGCAGAAGCCACAAAACCTTGGGAGGAGATTTCTTAATACTGGATTCAAGGAGGGGGAGACTAAACCAAACCTCATCTCCAAACACGGGAACAGATTGAGCAATCTAATTGCTAATGATGCTAACACTGTGGACACAACAACAAAGCTGCACCACTCTCCTGAGATACGTGTGGAAAACACCTCTTGGTATGGAAAACCAAGACTAGATGTGCAATTCCAGAAGCAGCAATGCAGTGGCTGGTGACAAAGGCACAGCAGAACCTCAGACTCATCCTCCTTGGTAACACTGACACTACTTTAAACTCATTCCTAGCCAGAAAAACCCATGTCATTCTTCAGCTAGAGCAGTGAAGTGGACATCTAGTTACAGGCAAGGACTGAGAAAGACCTGGTGGTCAGTGTGGTAAGGATGGGTCTCCTGAGTTTTAATTTCAGCTCCCTTCTTTAGCTATAATGAGTCCTGTAACGTTTATGCTTGAACTCGGCATAATTAAATAGTTGTAGGACCTTGCAGAAACTGAAGTCCCAAATTTGAACGGCAGCTACCTACCATTTGGCTCTAGAGCGTCTTGCTGGCACTTTGATGTGTGGCTCATTCACTGAGTGCCCCAAAGCTGCTGTTAGCCTTCATTTTTTAGAAGATTTGGGTATTTGTCAAGATGCTTCAATGCACAGTCAGAAATCTAATATAGGGTTAACTTCAAGAGTATTTGCAATATCTCAAGTACAGTTATACACACAATGTCGAGAAAAAAACAGTAAGGTTGCCAAGGTAAACACTTGGATTTAGGAAACATTGATCACCTTCAGGGAATTGATGCTGAGCAGATGTGAGATGAGATTTTTTTACCTTTGCCAGCTCTGGCTGGGTTTTCAACAAAAGGACCAAGAGGGTATCTTGGATGGGGTGATCTCTCTGTTAGATGGTAAGTCTTTGCTCCAAAGCATAGGACTCACTGAATCAGAATCACAGGATGCTTTGGGTTGGAAGGGACCTTCAAGATCACTGAGTTCCATCCCCCTGCCATGGGCAGGGACACCTCCCACTAGCCCAGGTTGTTCAAAGCCTCATCCAGCCTGGCCTTGAACACTCATGGCCTTCCCAAGGTGACAGAGCACCTTAAGAGAAGGAAAAGAACTAAAGCTGTTCTGTCTGCAGCGCAGATCAATCACCGGACAAGCTCAGCAATGCAAACCCATCTTTACCCCATGTCCTTACAGCTGCCTTCCTTTTTAGCCTGCCCCAAATCTTGGCTTACTGAAGAATTCTGCACCTAGTAAACACCGGATTCATCTGTCACTCTTCTCAGGATCAGATTATTTTTTAATTAAAAATTTCCTACAAAATAAAAAAAAGAGAGCAAAGGAGACGGTAGGAGTGAGTGAAAGGTATGCATTTTTAATTGGATGCAATTAAAAACCTGCTGCTTTGGCATGGCATCGCCTTCGGCCAAACCCTATTTGCATGAGTAATTATTCACTCCATTACCAAGTCTGCTCAACTTTGCCTCCCTTGTCTTTGAAAGTATTAATAAATATTGATCAGACACACTCCTGTTTGCCTTTGCCCAAGCAGCTCTGATGGACTCATCTTCTGATGTTATCAAATAATGAAATATGAAAGAGGGAGTGGGGGTGAGCCTCTTGTTCTGTGATTTTTTATTTAGGTTCTTCATTTTCCTTTCAGAAGTGTATTTGTCCCTGCCATTATAAATGCTCTTTTGATTATCAAGAGGAGGTTGAAAAAAAGCAAGTTAGGAAGGGATGGGGGAAATAAATGGTCGACAGGTGAGGGAGATCTCTATGCTGGCAAACTGCTTTGTTTTTTTTAAAGTTGAGATTTAAAACCAGAGAGAAGAATTAATATTTATCAAAAGCCGATCCTATCATCTGACAAATAGGTTAATAAATAATAATAGCAGATTAGCATGCCTAGCCAAAAAAGCAAATTTAGCTTCCCAAGTCTTCAGCCGCGTTCCACGTGAGCACAGCTAAGCGCACATAGAGCTGATTTACCCCACACAGCTCATCAGCCTGGGCAGTGGGATCCTGCCAGCGCCCGGCGGTGAGATATTTGGGGTACGGAGCGAACAGATCAAAGCTGACCTTACAAATCTTTACTCACCAGAGTATGAAGTCAGCAGCGTGGCTGGTAGGAACAAAGTGACCTGGGTGACACCAGGGAAATCTTTCTATTTGTATTCCTGCTTGCAGAGTTTTTATTTATTTGTATTATGCTGAAAAGCATAGATGGGGCTTGTTGAGTTGATCTGATACAGATTTTACACACATAAATGTGGTGCAGGTTCCTACAGAGCATCTCTCC
>NW_010119639.1:0-2247 GCF_000699245.1 Pterocles gutturalis | reverse complement strand
TGTTTACATGCTGCACAAAGTGGAGCATCATGAGATGCAGGCTCTTTCCTTTAGGGCTGGATGGTGGTGGATTTACACTCTGTTCTTTAAAAATCTTCCTCTTCTAATCCCCCTCTCCCATCAAAACTTTAACCATCTCATGGAAGGTGGGTGAAGTTTGGATGCTCTCCCTGCAGGAGAAGAGGATGCTGCTGGTGGACAAGCCAAAATGTCCAAGGCATCCTGTCTACAGTTGTTTCCTGAAGTAAATGTGCAGCAGCAAAATTTCTGCGATGAAGCGCCCGGCTTCTTACTGCTTTGGTTCTGGGTCTTGACCTGGCTTGAGGAAGGCAGGAAGGACATGGGTACAGAGATGGGACTCTGCCCCAAGGACAGCTGTCCCCTGCGTGCTCTCGGGACAGCCCCAGCTTGGTGTGAGCGGTGAGCACATGGGAGTCCTGGGGCAGTGCAGGCAGCCTGCAGAGAAAAGCTCTTCAGTATCTCCATATTCACCTTTCTGTGGGTGGCCTGCTCCTTCCTTCCTGCCTAAGTTCTTATTGCAGTTCATGTCTGGTGGGAGAGAAAGAAATCTTTCTTCGCAGGGAGCCCTGGATTCAAGCCGGGGCAGAGTGGGGCCTGCCCAAAGATGAGTTTTCCTTGCCTCCGCCGGCTTTTCACCTTCCTTGGCTGGGGCAAGGTCCTGCACGTGGGCACTTTGATCAGGAGCGAAGTGCTGGGAGCTTTCTACATCAATGCCAAAGCTTCTCTTTGAAATGTTGGCTGCTGAAGGACAGCGAGTGCATGGGCTGCAGCACCTGGGAGCAAGGGATGGGAGGACAGCCCTCCCTGGGTTGTGCCGGGGAGCGGACGTGCTCAGACAGAGCTGGAGTAGCTGCGTGGTGCGAGCCAAGGCTGGGACATCCCTCAGCTCCGGTGGCTCTGCCTGGGCAGGTGCTGGCAGGGGAAGCAGGCACCAGGGCTTTCCTGGAAAGCTTTCTCTCTGTTTGTTCTGCTGCTGTGGCAGAAAGAGACTGGGCGAGAGTTGTGCCCAGTGGTGTGGTGGGACACTGGTACGGGATTCTGACCCTGCCTGTGGCCTTTTCCATACTCTTCTGCCTCCTTCCTATGAAGTGGATCCTGACACGAAGCACAGAGGTCTGAGCAGGGAGGTGATATGCAGGAATCAAAAAAATATGGGCCAAACTACTCCTTGCCCTCTCTGCCTCCTGTTCTGCATCGCCCTGGATGTCTTGGGCCAAGTGTTGTCATCTTTGTAGCGGGATTCCACCTCCAGGGCGATGCTAATCCTCTGCAGCTGCTGTCTAGTGTGGGATGGGTGGTACTGGAGGCAAGGGAAATATTTATCTTGAGTTTTGCCCTTGGCCACTGCCCAGGAAAAATGAGTGACCGTACTAGGGACTTTGGCCACTTCTGCACACAGGGAGAGCTGATATTCCTGCCCCGCTGGTGCCTGTGGGGGAGAGCTTCCCCCTGTCCCAAAATGGGACCACGCAGGCAAGATTTTATTTGGCTGAGCGAGCAGCTATGTGCCCTGAAAGTTACCCTGGGATGTGATGGGGAGAGCCTTGAAGCTGACAGAGGTGAGAAGATGACAGATGCTAAGTTGTGCCGAAGCAGACCATCTGCTGTCACCTTGTGCATTGCCCCCACAGCCCTGAAGATGACATTTCTCCCTGTGACACAAAGGGTCTGGCTGGCTGGTGGGTGGGAGGGGAGGTGAGGGGCATGAGCAGCACATGTGGGCTGAGTGGTGGGGAGCATCCCACCTGCAGCAGGGCTGTGCTGGCACCAACCCCTGCCCAGGCAGCACTTGGAGCCTCGGTCCTGCCTACTGCGCATGCAGGCAGCAGGTCCAACCCCTCCCAGGGCCCCGCAGCTCTTCCCTCTGTCCCCAGCATCGTTTCCTCCAGCCTTGAGGCCGGCAGGTCACTGCTCGGCATATCCCAGCCCCAGTTCTTCCTCTGGGCCGAGCCCAGCTTCCTCTCTGCTTTCCGGGTCCACTCCGCAGCAGCGCCCAGGGGATCATGCCCTGGCTTGCAGAGGAAGAGAAGGAGGAGGCAGGAGGGGATGGTTCCAAGTGGGCAGAGAGCCCCTGCCAGCCCTGGTCACCCTCATCAGCAGCACCCCAGGGGCACGTGGAGCCCCATCCTGCAGCAGCCAGCACTGGGCCTGGAGGACGCTGAGCTCCCGGAGTCTTTTCCAGGTTGGGCTTCTCCAGCCTATTTTTGGGAAGCTAGGAGCTGCCTG
>NW_010119638.1:365-846 GCF_000699245.1 Pterocles gutturalis | reverse complement strand
AATAATGATAATAATAGTAATATATACAACTATACCAACGAGTGACACACAGTGACACTGCTCACCACCCCATCACCAAGGCTCAGCCTGTTCCTGGCCAACGATCCTAGAGCAGGGAGAGTCCCGAAACCACAATCCCAGAAAAGAGTTAGGAGCCTGAGAGACTGAGGTGACCCTGAGAGAGGGGCAACCAAGAAAGAGAGCTTACCTGGAGGGCAAGAGAGAGCAAGGAGTTCTGGATCGACCTTCACCCATACCCTTGCCATGCCAGGCATGGGATGGAACAGACCATCGGCCAGTTTGGTCTCAGCCCTAACCCTGAGGTGGAATCCTGGGCTGGTCCCTGGGGCTGTGCTCCCTCCCAGCTTCTCCTGCCCCTGCAGACACGGGCACAGCATGAGAAGCTAAAAAGTCCTTGCTGTCCTGGCAGCAGCTGTAAATGTCAGGATGTGATCAACTTCTCCGCACAAATCTAAAACCA
>NW_010119638.1:0-205 GCF_000699245.1 Pterocles gutturalis | reverse complement strand
GGCCGGTGATTGCCCGCACCCCCCACTCCCCCCTTACCTCGGACAGAGGCTGGGAGCAGCCGGGGGGAGCCTGGACCCTCTGCGTCACCGCTCACGAGCATCGCATTGTCCCCAGCAGTCACAGCTCTTGCAAACCACCCGGGATAAAGGTGTGCAGTGGTTTTCCACAACAGCAATCCTCCCTCCGCAGAGCCCGGAGGAGGCA
>NW_010119637.1:0-4275 GCF_000699245.1 Pterocles gutturalis | reverse complement strand
TCCCTTCCAATCTCTAACATTCTGTGAAGGGTGCTCCTACTGCTACAGGCCAACATTTCCTCCTAGTCACCTCATGCTGAGCATCAAATATGGAATAGCCGGGGGCTGTAAAGTGCTCTGAACCTGAAAAGTGCTAACTAAGAAAATAAAGCACAACACGAGTGTTATTAATAAATGCCAGCCGCTGTTATATAACTCCTAATCATGAGCCGCGTCTTTCGGTCCCCATTGTTCCATTGTCAGGCTCCATTATCTGGGAACTCTTACCCACGGACCACAAGAAATAGCCTGGGCTCTGCGGGTTTGCAAACTTTGTTGTTGGAAAGCTTTTCATGCAATTGTTTTTGCTTTGCGCTGTTGCCTTCCTTATTGTACAGATGTGGGTGTGTATCGCAGCCCACACCCTCTGTCTTTTGCCCCAGGATAACTTTGAAAATGAGCTGATCCATCTCAGTGAGTGTTTTTCCTAAGAATCCTCTTTAAAAACAACAACATTCAAACCAAAAAACCCCCCTCATTTTCCTGAAGTGAAGCTTGTGCTGGGGAAAGATGCTGGCCTGCAATCCCAGCAGAATAAAGACTGCACTTTATCCTCAGAAGAGACTCCCCGCAGGACTGGCACTGCCTTAGCCCAGGCCTGAAGGAAGAAGGGAGCATGGGGGGGTAACCGGGTCTCTGGGACTCATTTGGAGCAGGGCATCTCTATGGTTACAAGGCTGGGCTATCAGTCCTCCCCTGCCAGCCTGCAAGCTTTCAGCAACCCCTCTTCAGTGCTTTTTTGTCCTGTTTGCCACAGCTCACCTCAAGATGGGCTTCTGCACAGCGTTTCTACCTGGGAGTGAACATGAAGCTCACCGGCACAAGCTTGTAAGTGAGCCTCAGCTCTCCTTATGAGCTAATCCAGATCTGTGCAGAAGTTTCCACGTCCCAGCAAGGAGTGTGTGGATCTTGGTGGCACCTTCACAGTGGTCGGTGTAAGATACAGCAGTGTGGGAAGCTCTGCAGGCTGGGTCATGGCTGTTCAGGTTGGTTGGGTCATGGCTGTTTGGGTTGGTTGGGTCGTGGCTGTTCAGGTTGGTTGGGTCATGGCTGTTCGGGTTGGTTGGGTCATGGCTGTTTGGGTTGGTTGGGTCGTGGCTGTTTGGGTTGGTTGGGTCATGGCTGTTCAGGTTGGTTGGGTCATGGCTGTTCGGGTTGGTTGGGTCATGGCTGTTTGGTTAAGAGCATTGTCGCTTGCCAGGGCTCAAGCTAGAACTGGCCACACCAAAAAAATGGTTTTCTAGTCAAAATGAAAAATTTTACTGAACTTTGTCTGGGTTTGGAAGAGAAATTATAATTCAAAACCAGAAAATGATGGGCAAAAAGCTTTTGGTGTCCAGTTTATGAGGCCTCTATTTTCTCTACCGACGTGTTTTAAAAATCAGTATGTTCTTTTCTTCCTTTAGCTGGAAAACCTGAAATGACACAGAAAGCTAAAAATAGTAACAATACACAACCAATTCATTGGTGTTTTTCAATCAGCTCCAATGCAAACTTCGGTGCTGGCTCAGGCAGGATTTGTTATTTTTCTGACCAGGGCCTATGTTGGCATTGTGATCTGTCCAACCAAACTGGTCTAGGAAAGCCACCAACCCATTCCTGAATGGTTTTCCCTGGAGCTTATCCAGCACTTCGTACCTTCATGCTGCAACAACCAGTAAGTACAGTGATGCTCTTGGGATGGGATGGAGGTGAGGAACACCCATGGCAGTGCTGCAGTGTGACCCAGCATGGTCCCCAAGCCTGGGGCTGTGGCCCTGGGGTCACCCTCCCTCACCCTCAGGAGAGATGGGCTCTGGGACACTCTTTTCACAGGACCATCCTTGGTGGCTGCATCTCCTCCCTGGATGAAGCTGAGCTCTCCCAGGTGGCTGTCCTCTGGCCCGTCCTGTGTTTTGCAGTGAAGGGTGGGTGCAGAACATACATGGCCACCACCAGGCATCTTCTCGCCTCCTTCTGCCCCGCTGGTCCCAGTGCTTTCCCTTTAAAAGGGAGCAAGACACAAGGCACAGAGTCTGTGTGTGCTGTGCTGGGAGCAGGGGCAGCCCAGGAGACCACTCTCCTGGGACTCTGCATGGCACAGAGACGTCTACCTCACAATTGAAGGAATATTTTCCACCCAAAGAATGCATCTCGTGGTCCCCTCTTCATTTGTGACACAAGGGAAAATGTGAAGCAGCCAAGACGCGTGAATCACTGTCCCAAACAACATATAATGAACTCATAAAATCAAAGGCAGGGTTTGTTTCAACCCGTGCTGCCAGGGCTCCTTGGACATTGTCTGGAATGAATTTAAGTTGTTACAAAACTCTCTGTGTCTCTGTGTGTCTTTCTTTCCCCCAACCCCCCAACCCACTTTATTCTCTTCCCCCTTCACGCTCTGCTTTCCTATGAGCTTCTTTCCCCTACTTTCCCCACCACTTTTACTCTTTCTCTCTACCACTTTTCCTCTTTCTCTTCTGTCTTCCTTCTCTCCCTCTTCTCCCTGGTTCCTCCTTCCCATCCCTTTGCCCCAGCCCTTCCCTGCGGAGCCCTGCTCCCTCTGGCCCTCCCTGTACCTCCACCACTTTCCAACCAGACTCATTTCCAGGACAGCTTCGAACAATTTGGGGCTCTAGTTCCTGCTCATGTGACGTGGCCGTACCAGCAGACCCTGCTGCCCCGGGCTCTCCCTCATCAGGAGCTCAGCCCCAGGACCATCCCTAGAGGCTGGGTGGAGAGGTGACCTTCCCAAGCAGCACTGGGGACTGGAAGAGTGCGGCCATAGGGAAGCAGCATGAACACCACTGGGAGCACTCCTGCCGTCTGGAGCCCCAGCAAGTGCCACGCTAGGGGCTGAGGGCTTGGCCATGCTGGCCCATGCAGGGTGCCTCAATGAGGGGCTTTGTCAGCACAGCAGCAGCTGTGCTTGGAAAACACCTGCACACCCTGTTTGCCTGTGCTGGCTTTGGGACAGCGTTGTGCTCGACCTCGCCGCTGCTGGGAGCAGGGATGTGCTCCGCGGTCTCTGCTGGGTGTGACAATGCCAACAGCGGCACAGGCAGCTAGTCCTGCTGGCACACCAGTTTGACCAGGTGCTCACACTCCTTCTCCTGCCTCCCAGGAATTGCCTTCATCCCTACGGGCCTGCCCCGTACCAGCATTCCCAAAGAGGGCAAGGAAGCAGGCACTGAAATCCCAGCACCATTTCCAAAAAAACAGGTGCTTGTTTACATCATGCAAGGCGCTGCTGCTTGCAATGGAGCAGGCTCTGGGGCCACAGGCTGCCAGCAGAGACTGCGGGGCCCTGGCCGAGGCAACATTTGAGCAGCGGCAAGGCCTGCTGCTGCTTTGGGGACCTGGGCTGGCATCTCCATGCTGTGACCTGTGGTCCCAGCAGCAGGCTGGGAGTAAACCAAGGGCCCCCCCACCATGCCCAACTGAGCAGCAGAGGCATGGCCCGAGCTGCTGAGGCTTTCTGGAATCCCAGCCCAAATCCACACAAAGGCTGAATTGGTTTGGAGCAAACAAGACACAAGGCAAATGTCAACCCCAGCCATGCCTAACGAGCTGCTCCCGGCTCATGCAGGACAGCCTCCATCTGCCAGGCAGGTTTGTGGACCTCTTCCCATGGTGTCTCGCTGGGAACACCCCTGTGGCACTGGGAGCATGCTGTGCTCTGATTGTGTCAGCAGCAGCCGCTTTCTGTGGTGACCGCCTGCTCCTCGAGCGCTGTGGACGAGGTGTTATCCACCGGCCAGCGTGGCTCAGATTCCTCCAGTGCGTGGGGTCATTGCCTCCAGATCCCTGCAGTAAGCCCAAGGTTGGTGGGCACCTGACTGGAGCTGGGAAGTGAGAGCAGGCAAGAGTATGGTCCCCAGCACCAGGAGATGCTCAGATACTTAATGAGGCTTATTAAAAGAGCTCCTTGTGCTAAAGCCAAGGTTTGCTGCTCACTTCAGCCTGTGGACAGCGTTTGAGCCCTTGAAAAGCAGTGCTCTGAGGTCAGGTGAGATGTTTTCCAGCAGAAACCCTTGCTCTGCATCCACAGAACCCCACTAAGCAGAGATGCTGCTGGTGCGCGGCTGTGCATCCCCGAGAGACCCAGACACGCAGGGAGTGTGCCAGAGGCTCCCAGATCGCTCGTACAGGCGTGCAAGGCCCCGCACAGCATGCTCCCGATGATGAAAACACAAATTCAGCTACAGATGCCCCAGGAGACGGGTTTGTCGTGAGCCCATCGTACCGAGACACCCG
>NW_010119636.1:267-1580 GCF_000699245.1 Pterocles gutturalis | reverse complement strand
GGCGGAGGAAGCGCTGCTTTGGGGACTGCAGGGACGGAGAGAGCCTGTGGCTGCCCGCGGGGACCGGGGGAAAGAGGGACAGCGGGGCAGCAATGGGGGTTTGTGCGCAGCAGGTTCGAGGGGTCACGAGGCAGCAAACTGGCGAGGGGGGGTTGTCCTCCTCTTCGCCAGGCCTGGTCGCGGCGTTTTCTTCAAAGAGAGGTTTGCTCCGAAGATGCCACGGGGCTGGGTGCGGAGCAGAGGGAGCCGGTGTCCCCGCGCAGGGTGTGGGGAGGGGGCGAGTGGAGTAAACTCCCGGTGGCATTGTTTTCAGAGGAAGCGCTCAGTGTAAATAGAGCATGTGGGAGAGTTTGTCCTGGGCAGAGATGAAAAGTCCGTGTGACAGGCGCAGGTTATAAACGGCTTCCTCAGATTGATGCAAAATCAAAACATTTCTTTTTAGACGAAGAAAATGAAGGGGGATGTTTACTTAGCCTGGAATCTTTAAACAGTGCGATGGAGACGTGGGGTAATTTGGGGTGGGGAGCTCGGCCGGGGGGCTGGGAGCCTCTGCCGGGCTTCGGGAGCCCCTCCTGGCCTGGCAGTCCCGACCTCGGGCACATCCGAGGGTCCCTCGCTCAGCAGCTTAATCCTTCTCCCTCTGCCCGAGCGAAGGGAACAGGGATGCTCTGGTCCCCCCTGGCCTGATGGATCTCAGCGTTCCTCTGGGAGCAGGATTCCCTTCTGCTCGGGAAATGGACAGGCTGAGAGAGGGGAACAGAAGTGTTGGTACAGGCAATGTCCCTCCCGTTCCATCGAAAGGGAAATAAGGGAATGGAGAGAGAAAATGATGTGCCCAGGCTTGCAGAGGGATGGGTGCAAGGTCGGCAGAAGCAGCTGGGAGCTGTGATTTCCGGTGGCTGTGCATGCCCAGGTGGGATGGGGATCAGTGCTGGTGCTGCAGGGCAGGTCCCATCTCGGGAGGGTCTCTGGGAGGGTTAAAGACCAGGGAAAAGGTACGTTTTCAGAACTTGCTTTATTTTTAATTTAAACATTAGGCAAAGATTCTCAAAATGTTCAAGAGCGCCATTGCTGTCCTCAAAAAAAAATGGCAAACGGAAGGAGAAGGGACGGGAAAGGTGCAGAGGGGAAGGGCAGGAGCTGGGGGCAGACGCGGGGAGGCAGAGGGGCAAAGGCAGGGAGCGCGAGATGGAAGGAGGCAGGAGAGGAATGGAAGACAAGTTGCAGGCTCCCTGGAGTTGCTCCGTACGCGGCAAGTGCAGCCTCGGGAACGTCTGTTCCTCTCTTCCTTTGGATAAATATTTATATATTCA
>NW_010119636.1:0-231 GCF_000699245.1 Pterocles gutturalis | reverse complement strand
CCAGATTAATGGGACCTGCCCCCACTGCGGAAGGGGGGGGGACAGCGGGGCCAGGGGCTGCCGCGTGTCTGCCTCCCAGTTATCTCCAGCTGCGAGCGGGGCTGAGCTCACCAGCCAAGCAGGGCTGGGTATCGTGAGAACGGGGACGGGGAATGACCGGGCAGCGTGCGGCAGAGCAGCGCGGGTGATTCCGGGCTGACCCAGTGCCCCGGCCCTGGGCAGCTCCACGGT
>NW_010119635.1:0-6622 GCF_000699245.1 Pterocles gutturalis | reverse complement strand
TCTTATCTCTCTTTGTAGCCCCGGACGTGGGACCTTGGCAAAGGCTTGTCCTTCAGGGTGTCTCAGACAAAAGGAGTCCTGGAACCTTGGCCAGGACTTGTCCATTTCAGCAAACTTTGAGACAATAACGTAAAAAGTATGGCCTCTTACACCCTTTAAACTAAATACCAGCATGTGTGGATAAATATAAAAAACCAAAGCACACCCGTGGAAATTCAATCTAGCTAATTATACAGAATATGACAACAGAGAAAATGAGAGAATAAAACAAGAGAGAATCAGCATGCAATACCTGCAGTACATGTGAGGTATTAGGAAGTTGTATGCAAAGTAAGGTCAAATGAAACCACAACTGAATCATTTTTATTTGAACTCAGCAAACCAGAATTTGCTGGCTTTTCTGTAAGAAGAAAACAATTGATATTTCCACCCGGTCAAAATTCCAATTTGAGAAAAAAAGAGATTTGAAATACTGAAACTTCCAGAAAAAACAAACAAACAAAACAAAAAAAACCCAGGGCTTTTAATTCACTATGCCTTAAGTAACTAGACACACTGCACATAAGACTTGAATAAATAAGCTGCTCCAGAACTGATTCAGTGCTTAGGAAACACCGTGAATGCTGCTAAACCAGAAGCTGACTGAGAACCATTGCAGAGGATGTAATCTTCTCTGGGGAAAAAAAAAAAAAAAAAAAAACATATGACAGTGTCAGAAGGCAGGAGAAGAATTTGAATGTGAAGCAAGCTTGTGACTTTGATTGTAGAAAACTAAACATGCACATTAAGCAGTTCTCTAAAGACTGTTGCTACAGCCTTCAGGCGAGATCTGTCACAGCTTTCAGACAGGAGTAAATGGAAGCAAACTAGGAGGAGATACACATATAGATTCAAAGAGAGTCCAGGATCGCCATGACCAATAATATTATTTTGTCATTTGCTAATTTCACAAATCTATGCATTTCCTCATACACCTGTAGGAGATATTATGTTATACATTAATTAACTGTAGGTCTTACCAGTTGGCACAGCAATCAAAAACCCATGGGCTTTGAGCTGAGAATTTGAGCACCTGGGAAAATTTCAGGTGTTTCAGTTATTTCTACTTCAAACAGTAAATGAAGCTGGTTTATATCTCATTTCAAAACCATATTTTCAAAGCCAAAGCCCAGAAGGCAACAACGTTCTCAACTAGCTCTGTTATAAACCATGACATCATCAACAAATGTGAACATAATACACTTTCTAATACAACATATTCCCTCACATTTTGGATGTGAACATCCCAGTAAGAAGGGGATAGTACTATTCTGTGGCATTGAAAGTACTACAGGCATCTTTTCTAATTTTGCTTTTCTTTTGGGAAATTTTCTGTAAGAATACAGACTAATAGTATTTCACACACACTAATGTCACTGAGATTGCAAATGGACCACTGGAAAAATAGTTACATACACAGATGATTTCTCAGGCTTTTGTATTCTTCATGGGTAACACTCCTTCACAATTATTTTCTTGGCACAAATGTAATGATAGGCATGAGCAAATCCCTTTTCAGTTCAACACATGTCCATACAAACCAATTTTTTCCATCTCAGAAAATTTCTCTAGATTTTAATATTAAGTGCCAGCATCATATAACAACTACCTGCTCCTAACCAACACATAGTCTAACTCTTAGTTTTCACTGAACCTTCCCAAATAAGATAATTTTTCCTTGTTGACCTGTTCACTTGGGAGGGCAGGGAGTGGGAAGGGAGGTGAAATCTGAGAAAAAAATCTAGCTATAGGAAAGTTTTAGAATATTGCCATCAATGGATTAAAATCTATGTACGTGTATTAGGGGGACAAGAAAAAAGTTGTATGCTGTTCACTTAATTTAAACTTAGACTATCAGTGATTAAAATAGATATTTTCAATTATTGTTATTCAGACAGTTCTATTTCTTCAGGATATACTGATAGAATAATTCCACTTGGATAAATTAAAAAAAATAAAAATTGCCCTATAGCTGCCCAAAGGTAACTTTCAACTTATTTTTCTTGGGTTACAACATTTTTAGTAGGTCACAGCTGGAAACAAAAGGTAGGAACATGTCATATAGTCAGGTGTCTTGGCTTCTTGAAAGACTAAAAATAAACCCTGGGTTGTGTTTTCCTAAATAAAGGCACTAGTAAGAAAAAAATCCAAATATTTCAGAAAGCTCTCCGATCTTTGAGTCAGTGTCATGTGGGTATTAGACTCTAGGCTTCACAACGCACTGATATGCATGGGTAGTTTAAGGGACTATGTGTAATTAATCAGTAAATTATTCATACAGCCATGAACAGCTGCTCTGTAGGATTCAAGACATGATCCACGATATTTATAGAACTATTATACCTAGTCCTGTTTAAACAACTGGTAAACATTGCAAGTGAAATGACTATTAGAAAGCCACAAAAAAAGACTGCATGTAGCAACTGTACCCTAAGACTCTCTCAAAATATCAATGACTCATTCACCTATGTTCTTGTAAATATTACCAAGAACTTGCTTTTTTAGTTTCAGAAAACACCAATAATAATATTGCCAAATTAGAATGTTTTTTAACTTTTAGTTCAGAGCAGAGACAGATGATACAGCAGAAGTAATTCACCTCATAAGAAGCATTAAAACTAGGACAGAAAAAAGCTTTTGATGAATGAAATTTGTAATACCCTTAGCAGCTGTGTTTTGCCTTCATTCTATTAAGATGATTGCTTCTTAGAGACTAATCTAATAAAACATAATACATGATATCTGTTTATCCCTCAATTTGAAGACACTAAAGCTTCAAGTTTACTTCAGTTTGAGTAGGTGTTAATAGATAAAATATGGTTTTGTGTGTTTAGAAATACTTTCTAAATATTTTACTTTGTAATATTGGCCAAGTTGATTTCTAGGTTTTACATTGTACATTAGCAATATAATGCCTCTATATTACAAAAATATCTGATTTTGAATGACATCCAGGTTTTGAGGTGGTAAATGCAGATAGCTATGATTCTGAAACATTAGAAAATTGGTTGACTGTTTTTCATATAGCAAAAATTATTATTTTTTAGTTAAAAATGTTCCAAAGATATTTCTAGAAATAGGTACTATTTCCTTTTTTCTTTTTTTCTCTTCCTTTTTTTTTCTTTTTGTTTTTTTTTTTTCATGAATATGTGAATTGTGAGAAATGAACTAAAAAAAGGAGTTCAGTCTCGGAGCATGCTCTGACAACGTAATAGTGCACGGACGGAAAAAGTGAGCCATAGCAATTCTCTTTTAAAAATGTTTTAAGAAAAATGTTGTTGAGGAATTTAAATAACACTTTTAAATAGTATAAAATGATGACAAATACATTGTTAGAATTCTGAAATTTTCATGTGTATCTTAGTATCTTTACAATAACATCTTTCCAAAAAAAATGCCTGAGGCATCACTGTATAAAGATGATGTTTATTCTTGCAGAACTGTCCCAAACGCCACTACGAAAAAGTTCATGGTAAGTAAACTAGAATAATTTAAATATATCAGAGCTAACTGCTATACCATCTCAAGGTATATGACCAGCGTCACAAGTCAAGTAGAAACAGAACATTCGGTAAACCTCTACATAGCAGCACACTTATTTATTTGCCCTAAGCCACAGCTTACTCTTTGTTCTGCCACATCTTACACCAAACCCATCTTTTTTATACTACTGTGGGGATAGTAACAGTGGCATTGATGAATGAAGAGTAAAACACTCACATAAATAATCTTGCCTACTCTTGTTTACAGATTTCTTTCTACTACAGTAAATTCCTGTGTGCTTTCGCTTTCTTAAATCTTGTCATTTATTTTAATTTGATAAACCAATTCAAAGCTCATTTACATGCAAAGCTAAATCAATCACTATTCCATCAATTCTGATTTATGCCCAGATTTTGCCGTCTTTGATCAAACTGAGCAGTATATCTCTAAAATCATTTCCACCAATACCAATATAAGTCAATAGGCAGAATACCGCCTTTAGAGATTATTAATACAGTGAATTTCTGTCAGGGCTATGAAGAGTGTTGACTTTATTTTTAAGACATGTTTTGAACATTTGAAACCAGTTATATGTAAATGCCTATGAACACAGACTCAGGCTGGAGGATATTTGAAACAAAATCTTTCAGATCTCTGTTTTCCAGCAAAACAACATAGCCTCCAATGTAGTAGAGAATCATTTCAGTAAAAGAACATGCATACTTGCCAGCTGCAAGTATTTAATCTCAAAACAGCAAAAGAAAAATTGCTTATTTGACAACACAACCAGCCGGCATGTGACGCAAACAGTACAACCCAGAAGATATCATCCAAGTCCAGGTGGAAAACAAACTGAGAACTCCTGAAAAGAGATCTGAATCCACAACCACATTTACAGAGATGGGAACATTGCTGATATTTCCCAATCAGCTCTCTCAGCAAGAACACCCCTTGCATTTTACATATGATGGTTAAGGGAATGGAGCATCTCCCTTATGAGGAAAGGCTGAGGGAGCTGGGTCTCTTTAGCCTGGAAAAGAGGAGACTGAGGGGTGACCTAATCAATGTTTATAAATACTTAAAGGGTGAGTGTCAGGAGGATGGAGCCAGGCTCTTCTCTGTGACATCCAGTGACAGGACAAGGGGCAATGGGTTCAAGCTGGAACATAGGAGGTTCCACTTGAATATGAGAAGAAACTTCTTCACGGTGAGTGTGACAGATCACTGGAACAGGCTGCCCAGAGAGGTTGTGGAGTCTCCTTCTCTGGAGACATTCAAAGCCCGCCTGGATGCGTTCCTGTGTGATCTGATCTAGGTGTTCCTGCTCCGGCAGGGGGATTGGACTAGATGATCTTTTGAGGTCCCTTCCAATCTCTAACATTCTGTGATTCTGTGACATAAATATCCTGTTTTCTTTATTACAAGGAAGCTAAAATGGGTTAAGAAAGAACGAGATGAGCCCGCGTGCACTCTACACCCCCAACCTATCTTTGCCTGCTCCTACATCTTTTGTCACTAGACATGAAAGGGGAGATTCCCTTACTCAATAGGATTTCAAGCAGTATTGGTGTTATCTTTCTGTACTGTAAATTCAGCTGAGGACATATGAAAAAGAGTAACATACATTTGTTACTCTGAACAAAAATCAAACTGTCAAGTCACCAATTTTCTTATTCTGTTCACACTCCCTTTCCCTCCCTCCCCTGGGTTTTGCGATTAAGCAGCAAAAAACATGGGACAAAAGTTTTGCTTCTACCAGCCCCCGAGAAGTTGCAAAAAAAAAAAAGAAAACAAAAAAAAGACAAAGCAACTTGCAATACAGCTACCAATCCAGTCTTCTCCAAAGCTACAGAATATATTCAGTTAGCCTGAATTCCTCCTGTGGTCTGTGCCTCTCCCCTTCAGAGATACGTCACTTCTAATAAATATGGGCGCACTAGTGCCTCACCTGGAATCAAGATAGGTAAAACAATTGAAACAAATCCTTTGGATGGGACAGAGAAGAGAAGGCTGAGGCTTGATTTTACTTTTAGTTCCATCTTTCTCCTTGTTTATAGCCCACCCTTAAAGACTTGATATTAAGCAGTCTCCTGACAGAATATCCACCTCACAACACTGAATGTATATAAGTCTATGGGGCCAGATGATATGCATCCCAGGGTTCTGAAAGAGCTGGCTGATGTGGTTGCCGAGCCACATCTCCATTATATTTGAAAAATCATGGCCGTTGGGTGAAGTCCCCAGTGACTGGAAAAAGGGAAACATCACTGCCATTTTTAAAAAAGGGTGACCTGGGGAACTACAAGCTAGTGAGCCTCAACTCTGTGCCTGGGAAGATCATGGAGCAGATCCTCCTCGAAGCCATGTTAAGGCACACACAAGACCAAGAGGGGATCCGACACAGCCAACATGGCTTCACCAAAGGCAGATCTTGCCTGACCAATCTGGTGGCTTTCTATGATGGAGTGACAGAATCAGTGGACAAAGGAAGGGCAACAGATACAAGCTAGTGAGCCTCAACTCTGTGCCTGGGAAGATCATGGAGCAGATCCTCCTCGAAGCCATGTTAAGGCACACACAAGACCAAGAGGGGATCCGACACAGCCAACATGGCTTCACCAAAGGCAGATCTTGCCTGACCAATCTGGTGGCTTTCTATGATGGAGTGACAGAATCAGTGGACAAAGGAAGGGCAACAGATTCTACCTGGACTTGTTCAAAGCCTTTGACATGATCCCTCACCACATCCTTCTCTCTAAATTGGAGAGGTATGGATTTGAATGATGGACTGTCCAATGGATAAAGAATTGGTTGGCTGGTCACAGACAAAGGGTTGTGGTCAATGGCTCTATGCCTGGGTAGAGGGTGGTCACAAGTGGTGTCCCTCAAGAGTCTGTCTTGGGACTGGTGCTCTTCAACATCTTTATCAATGACATAGATGAGGGAATTGAGTGCACCCTCAGCAAATTTGCAGATGACACCAAGCTGTGTGGTGCAGTCGATACAATAGAGGGAAGTGATGCCATCCAAAGGGACGTGGACAGGCTGGAGAAGTGGGCCCACAAGAACCGAATGAGGTTCAACAAGGCCAAGTGCAAGG
>NW_010119634.1:0-14017 GCF_000699245.1 Pterocles gutturalis | reverse complement strand
AATAATATTTGAAATAATAATAATATATATACTAATATACAAATGAGTGATAACACAGTGATACTGCTCACCATCTGATGACCAAGGCTCAGACTGTTCCTGGCTAATGATCCCAGAGCAGGTAGAGTCCCGAAACCACAATCCTGGAACAGAGATAAGATCCTGAGTGTCCAAGAGACTGAGACGACCCTGACAGAGGGGTGACCCACAGGGAGACAATCCAGAGCACGAGAGAGAACTTCTGGACAGAGCCTCACCTATATACTGGGCATGACGTGCATGATATGGAATAGACCACTGGCCAATTTGGGTCTCAATCCTAAACCTAAGGTCAAATTCTAGGCTAGTAATTAGGGCTACGCTCCCTCCCAGCTTCTCCTGCCCCTGCAGATACTGGCACAGCAGAGGCTGAAAAGTCCTTGACTGTCCTGGCAGCAGCTGTAAACGTCAGTGTGTGATCAGCCTTCTCCTCAGCACAAATCCAAAACACAGCCTCACACTGGCTGCTGTGAAGAGAGTTTACTCTGTCCCAGCTGAAACCAGGACACCTTCCTAATGAAAGTGACACTGGAAGTGCAGGATTCAAGGGTCAGAAGGAGACCGTGCCATAGTGTGATCACCTAACTGGGACTTTGAGCGGGGAGATCCTTGTTCTGCTCTGCTCCGTGGCTATGTCGTCTGCCTTATAGACATTGGATTAGCAGCAGAAAGATTCCTCATAGCTAAAAGCTGTTCAAATTTGGTGCAAAAAGAGTTCACACCACAGGGGAACATGTGGTATGAGAGACAGATGCAGGCAGATGAGAGAGCACAAGGCATCAGGAAGATCATTAGAATCATAGCATGGTTTGGGTTGGAAGGGACCTTTAAGATCATCTAGTCCAACCCCCCTGCCATGGGATATACAAGACTGCCCAATACATTTTGTCACCTTTAGGAGAGGTGTTTAGGAGCCTAGAAGAGTTGCGAGGAGTGCTTCAGTGATGGTCATCCCAAAGATAAGGAGCAGCTCCAAAATGTGTGGGCATCCAGGGTGTGGAACAGGCAGCATAAAGGTACTTGGCTGAAAATCTGGTTCTTTTCGTGATGAGCATCACCACCTTGTTAGAGGTGAGAAATGAGTCTTCAGTGCGATAGGTAAGATGGGGATAGGCTAAGAAGGTCCTTAAAGATGGAGATGAATGTGTTCTGTTTCAGGGAACAGATAGCATAAGAGCCAATGGATAGTGCATAGATGTGCACAGTCGAAAACACGGGCTAGGAAATGTGCTTTGCTGCAGTATGAGTGAAAAAGGCCAGAGAGGAGGAAATTGCAGTAGCTGAAACGCGTGTGTTTGGGACTCTTCCCTTTCCCTATTCCTGATTGCTCCCCTGAACAGGGTCTCAAAGACGGCGCAAATGGAAGCACAACCCTTTGGAAAGTGTATATCACCCGCTGTCATTATACGGCATGGCTCGCACAAATAGCAGCCGCAGAGATGACTTGTGTCTGTGAGACAGCCTGCCAAGGAGAAGAAAAGAGCTTTCCGCCTTCAGGTCAGCTTCTGACAAAGAGCAAACGGATGAGGAGGAGGCAGCTGAAACCAGAGGAGAAAATAAGACATAAAAACAAAACCAAAAGTGCAAACAAAAGAGGAGGCACTGAGTAACAATTAGACTAATGCGAGATTAATTTTAAGTGCTTTAAAACCATTCATGCTGAGTGATTAAGTGCTGTGAGATTTGACGACTCTGATTATCTACTCAGAAGTGTATTTATGCTTGTCAAAAGCAAAATGACGTGTTCGAAACAGAGCCTCACTTTCCCCACCTGTACCTGGTATGGAATTAGTAAAGCAGAATTCAACAGTCTGTATGAATCAAAATGATAACAGCGAATTGTGTCTGAATTAAGCACATGCATGACTGATGCAATAGTCATTGCTCAGCAGATTTTGTACATGGGATTATAACTATATGACTTTACCACTATTATAGACCTGGTTTCAGGCCACTGAAGCCTGTCTGTCCCTTGGGGAGTCTGCTTCTCCCTTGCCTTGTATGTTATGGTGTCATCAGAACTGGCTTAGAGGTACCATGCCAGCATGGTGTGGACCAGCTCAAGTGTGAATAAGGGCACAAGGTTTGGTTATTCTGTCACCTTAACTTAGATACCTACAAGTGTGTGTCCTTGGAGTAAGCAATGCCATTCTTCTGCCCATTCCAACCAACTGGTTCTGCTCAGTTGTATCTTTCAGAAAGATATATAAGGTGACAGCAAGACATTCCATGGTGTCTGGTATCTCTGGAGGCTTCTGGCTGGTTTCTTGCCTTCTGTTCGTGCCTCTCCATGTGCCTGTTAGTTGGCATGAAGTCACACATCAAAGCCCAAACATATTTTGGAAATGTGTATTCATTTTTATTTTTTTTTTGGCCTAAATATTTCCAAAGTATTTTTCATAATGTTTGCTGGTAGCTTGTGCCAGCCTGAAGCCTGAGCATGTTTCCATGCTAACTCAGGCTCCCTTTGAAACACTCGTAACTTCTTAAACACATTCCGTTGGCTTTGCAAGCTTTCATTTTTGGTCCTAGCTCAAAGGTGGATTTTTTTTTAAAGTGTGAGAACAGTGTTTCCAGTCACACTTCAGAGCTATGTGAGTGGGGCGAAATGTATTTTTTTCTGTACGCTTGGTTTGAAGGTCATGATTTCATAATGAAAAATGGTTGAAGTTAGGAGGTTAATGGAAACTCAGAGCTGAAGCATTAACTCAGCAGGTAGCTTCCTTTCTCTTATGGTCCTATTGAGAACACACAAATGTCCTCCTGACCGGCAGAAATAATTATTTGCATCAAATGTGTTGTTATTTTAAAATCCCACCAGAACAGAGAGTAACATGGTAATGCAGTAATATTCTAGTTGAAGTATACCTAGGTGGATATAGCAATAAAATATGGCAAAAAAGAGTAGGGCAGGATGCAATTCCAATGCAATTTTGAGTTAAACTTCAAGGGGCATTGCGCAGGAAAGTGTGAAATGTGAGAGGACACGTAATTAATATGGACCTGTGCAATTCTATGTTTTAAGCTTAGGCACAAATTAGGAATTGTATAGGAACATCTGTGCCTGTATTTGTGTTGCATTTGGAATTGAGATATTCTGTAAATTTTATTCCAAATCCAGCCCTTGAGAGATCACCAGATCACAGATGATAAGACCCATGAGGATGTGTACATTCATCTAGAAATGAACTTCTAACCTCTTCAGTTTGTGATGCTAATCACATCACCAGTTATTTTCCCAGCAGTTTTTACTTACTGTGCTCAGATTCTATGAAGCGCCAATATCCTTGCAATTTGTGACAAGACGTTGAATTTATTGACGCCACATAAAGTGGAGTTAATGATAAAAAGAAGGTGGGTTTGATGACTGTTTCATGGTGTGTCGTAAATGAACGCTTTGTTCCAACTAAGAGCACAATAGGCAGGAATGAATGCTATAAAATCACACCCCTTGCTTTGTAGCTCCTTTTTTTTTCTTGTGGGAGAAGCCAAGTGTTGAGTAACTTCAAAGGCTGAGCTGAGCCTTCTTCCCAAACACGTGCTCCACCCAGCTCAAAACTGATGCACCCCTTGTGAGGCAAGATGTGTTGTACTGGGGGTCCTCTAGCATCTTCCTGACAAGCTCTATTGGTAGATGCTCTTTAAAAAGGATACAGTTTAAATGTATTAATCCAGTATTTAGTGGTGAGCAACACAGCTTTTCGCACTGCAGGGGAGAGGTCGACGTTACCAGGATACCCCGTGTCCATCAGCACGAAGGCTGCATTTAGTACCACTTATTTCAGACTTCATCTAATAGCTACCTTTCATTGTAAATACCTTGCATTAATTGGATGTATTGCTTAGGAAAAAATGAATCACTGTGTGTGACTTGTATGTGTGACTCGGCTGCATAAAATATTAGCAATCTATAGCACTGTAGTTTATAAGTCAGTTGGTTAGAAAACATTCTCTGGAATGCCATGAAACAACCCACTTTTTCATGATTATTTCTTCTTAGTTAAGTGAATGAAAACAAGGAATTCACAAAGATAAATCTGCTATCATTGTCCTTTGAAATACATTTTTTAAAACTCTTGTTTTCAAAGTATTTTCATCCCCATTTCTGCTTCATCATGACATGCAAAAAGTCAATGGGCAGTGGTAAAACCTAGAATGATGGAAAAATAACCCACATGTTGTTGCAATGCTGCTCTTTAGCCCTACTGTTCCTACAGTTAGATATGCATTTCTTTATCATGTAGCATATGCTGTCTTTTAACACTAAATACTGTTTATGACATTAATATTCTGCTTGTTGCTGTCTGAAGTATTGGCATGCTTAACCTCCATGCTCTGGAGCAGGACAGTGCCGCAGTGACATATTAAAAAAACATAAATTCCATCTGCAGTGGTTATTAGGGGTTTAAAACTATGGAAAGATTCCAAGCTTCCAGCTCTTTAGTGCCTCTATCACCTTTACAAATCATTTGGAGATAAATTTTAAAGATATTTAGCTGTCTGAAGATACCCGGGAGGATGTTTGAAAGTGCTTTGGTGCTTAGTTGCTGTAGGAAGATGCTTGCATCATGAGGCACCTAATAATCTTTAGAAGTCTGGCCCTTGACTACTAAGTGGATGTTTTTAAAAATTTTACTTCCATGCCATAGGAAAAGAGGGAACTGCAATTTAAAGTACTCTTCACTGGGCAGGTGGCTGCAAGCATAGGCCAGGCTTCTGATTTAAACTCCTCTGTTACCTCCCCGAAGGCACTTTGGGGACATTTGTGAATCCAGGTTTCTCTCTCCTAAAAATAGAAACCTATACATAGAGTCCCTGTACACCATGGTAATACAAGTAGCAAGAATAAATGAACTTCAACACGATTTAATTTTTAATTAGACCCCCTTTATCATATCCTTTGTAAAATTGGGGAGATTAACTTTCTCAAACCTATTCTCACCTGGTTAAAACCCAATTAGCTGTTATACACAAGCCAAATGCATCCTTATTCGCAAGAATTTCTGCTAATTATATTGTTCTGGTTAAGTGACTTTTCTGCCACTTGGTGTGTCAAGTTCAGATCTACTTTGGACTCCACAGCGATGCTGCCAAGATTTGAATCCAGCCAAGTGAGACCCCCAGTGGTCTTGCCCGATTAAAGACTTCAGGATTTGGCCCAGCTGACGCATGCCACAATTAATTCTGCCCATTGCTGGGAGTTTTCTTTCTCTCCCATCCCTCTTCTTTCCTGAAGACGACGTGCAAAGCCAGCCCAGTAGAAGTGGAAGCAGGAGACGTATTTTTGTCTTCAGTGTCTGGGAGGATTGAAAACAAAACAAGCATGAACATCAGTCCCCTTCCCTGAAGTTGTGAAATGGCAGGTTCAGCTACAGAGGACTGAAGCCGCATTTTCCTCTGCTGTTACCTGCTGTGCAGAGGAGTGGCTCCAGGACATTCACTAGTCCCACTGCTTTCACGCAAGTGTCAGGAGAAGTGAATCTGCCTTTGAGTTTGGCTTTCTCTACCCTGTGATTGAGGGCAGTAACTCATAATGAACGCAGAGCAGTCCTCCGAGATCGATGCGCCGCTGTGCAGAGCTTTCCCGCTTACTCTCTTGCGGTGCAGGGTGTATGTGACTCACCCGAGGGCTATTGGCACTTCCCACAGGCAACTGGGGGAGCAGTCTTCTGTGTAGGAGTGTCCTAATACAGTGATGATGAAACGTGGAAACCTGCCTAGCCTCTTACTTATCCTTCTGTCTTTCTCAATAAATAAAATAAATTGGCTTCCCAGTAGCTTGATGGGAAGGAGCAGGGGGGGGTTCTGGCAGGTTGCTGCTGCTGCTGAGTTTGTCATGCGTCTCCATCCCTGCAGACTGAGCATTGAGTCAGACTGCTGCTGAGATGCCAGCTAAGGATTGCCCAGGAGCCCCAAGAGAGATGTGCTCCAGCATCCTGGTCTGCGGGGCTTCACCGCTCCCTGGGCACGTGGCCCTGGGGCCAGCCAGGTGGGCAGGGTGCAGCAAGCACAGACTATGCACAGTGGTCCTAATGACACAAATACAGCAAGTCTCGATCAAGGCTCAAAACCACACATGCTAGGAGAGCCAAAGGGATTATTATCGTATGCCCTGCACCCATAGGATCTTCCACCGCTTTTGGAGAGCATCTGCTGTTCCTTGCTGTAGGAGACAGACAACTGCAACTGGGCAAATGTGAGTGTTGGCCTCTAGCGTGGCAGTGAGGAACTGGAATGAGCTTTAATTATCACGTGCACACTCAAGCTGATGGGACTCAATCAAGGCTTGGGGTTTTCTAGGTAGCCCAATCTGCAGAGCTGAGCATGAGAAGGACTCATCAACTTCATCGGCAGGCCAAAAAGTTTATGCTCAGGACGTAATTTGTGCTTGGTTGCCCACTGGCTTTTCCACTTATTTTATGGAGAAAATGCAGTTTTGAGGCATAAAACTCTTTGGATATGACTGCAGAGCATAGCTCTGCTTCACGCTGTGAGCCAAAGTGTCCATCACTGTCCTCTGGGTACACAAAAGGTCTCCACTTTTGTACCATTGTACAATGTACTCCTTTGTACCATTACTTGTCCTTATCATCAGCAGTATGGGTTCGCCTCGCCCATAGCTAGGGTAACCCAGTAGCTAAAGATCCTGTGTAAGCCACAGCTGAGAGTCCCAGCTCTGTCACATCTCCTGGGTATTTATTTCCCATGCGATGGAATGAAACACTTAGTTTTGTTGCATCGTTGCATCTTTCAGTCTCCTGCTTGTCCAAATAGCCAGTTATCCGTGGTTTTGTGTAACTTATCTATACAGGCGTGGGTGGTATAACATTCACCCTTCATTAATATGTATTCAAACCAGCGAAGGAAATAATAGCAGACAACATCCCTGTGTCTGTGTCAAATGGATATTTCATGGATGGCAGAGCTTTCTTTTCAGAAGTATAGTATCTACTGCCAGGTTTCAGATGTAACTGAATGCATGTGTACGTACTGCACTCATGCGAGAACCAGGAGGCTAAGAGAAGAGTGTTACTCCAGTTATTCAGCTCTTCATTCACTGTAAACTAATAAGAACTTTTCATTTTGTGAGGCAAAGTAGAGGGACGGTTGGTCTGCCTGCAGCCAGATCACTCTTCCAAGAGTGTCAGTCTTCTTCTTTAAGGGTTGTCAAGGGTTTTGCAAGTGGAACCTCCTTATTTGTTCATCTGTCATTGCATGAAACCCCTTCAGAACAACCCACCTCAGCTCCGGAGCTGCTCACCACCTTTAATTGCACATAGCTCCTTGTGTCTCCCAGGCAGGGGAGAGGGAAACAGCTATAATTACTGGCTGCACATGTGAATCCGCACTCCTCCACACGGGAAAAACAGGGCTGCTGCCAACAGCTAAAAGATGGTTTACTGGTTTTGGCTGAGATAAATCCTTACAGCCACTACTTTTATCTTTTTCACCTTTAATGATTAATTAATCATTAATATTTGTTTTGATGTGTTTCAAATTAAACAGTCTGGAAGTTTTTGCTCAAGCTTTGCAAGCCTTTTTGAATGCTGCCAATTGGGATCCACTGCTTGGAAACCGTTGTTCTGCGGCTTGGTCTGCTGCTCATGGAAATCAGGGATACTCCTGAAACCAGGGATGGCACTGACATGGGGATATTCCTGTTGCCTTAAATGGGCTGCAGGTCCTACTGTAGGAGTCCAAGCATTTCAGAAGGTTATTTGCTCCTAGTCTTCTTGCTGGAGCTCTGAGTTATTATTATAGAAGACCTAGAATTTGAATTTCTTTTTCTTTAAATGCTACTGAGCAGCCCTTACATGAAAATGACTGAAGTGGACACAAGGTCAGCATTTAACTCCAGCTGTGCAATCGAGCAATCCCTCATTTTTATTCCTGAAGTGCCTATATTCATTTGTTGCATTTGTGTGGGATTATAAAGTTCCACCGGTGCTTAGCGAAAACCCGTGCATCTGTGCCAGAGATGTTCAGCCTTTGTCTCTCTTGTGATCTGGATACAAGGCAGAACAGGGCATAACCTCAGCCTGCGTCCCGGGGAGGCAACGAGCCTGTGGGCTCACTGGTTGCATGCTTAATGGCCCCAGCAGCATGCCCAGCACAGCAGCGGGAGTCAGCTATTGTTTCGGAAACCGCCAGGATGCTGCCTCCAGCATCCCTTTTGCACTGTGCCGGATGGCTAGAAAGTACCTCCAGGGGGAAAATACACTGCTCTGGGCCTGAGGGGGTTCATACATCTCTCTCCCCTTCCCAGGAGGGAACCAAGCTGGTTTTTAAGATGAGCAAACAGTCCTCACTTCTTCAAGCTGCACTACATGCAGGAAGGTGTGCCACCGCGGAGACTGCAAATGCCCCTGGCAGTGAAGGAGCCAGACCAGTCTCTGCTCACAGGATCTGGAGAAATGAGAATTGAAGAGAAGGATGACACTGCTAAGGAGTATAACATGAGGCAGGGCATGGATCAGAAATGGTGAGGTATATGTGGGTAGGTTTTGTCACAGGCAGTTAGTGTTACAGCTGTTTAACTACACGGCTCAGGTTTCCAGCTGCGAAATGTCTCCAACTTGGCATTATCACTGTGAAATCTCATGAGAATATTTTATGAACGTGGTACGTAAGGCTGGCATTCACAGTAGAAGACGTGCAGTGCTGGGGAGAAAGGCCATTGAAATTGTTGGAAAGATTTCTGGGTCTTCACCCTTGAGTAACAAGAGATCAGAGAGGTGATGGGTAAGATCTGAAAGATGAAATGGAGAGAGGTCAAGTTGTATGAGCATGAGACAAGCTCTCCTGACACCTCCCCGTCCTTTCTCCTCTTTACAGTGGGTTATATCCCATGTAAGCCTCAAAGGAGGCAGCTGTGTTGACAGCAGAATCCTGCAGCATCCTGCTAGGACACCGGCTCAGGACAAATCCCATCCTGGCTTGTTCCTTTTGATATAGAAAATTAAATGCCAAATTGATGTGTTAAAGCCTGAAATAACTCAACTGGCAAAAAATGTTAATTTTAAAATCATAGCTATCTTCTAAGGCTAATAGAAGCGGGTCTTTTGGTGGGCATGTCTCTCTCCTGGATTTTGCCTGCCTCTCCTTTGAAAGTCTTATTTGAGACACTTGCCATTTGCTATCAGCACTGGGGCTTTTTATCACAGTGTCCTCTTCAGTCACAGCTGAGGGAAGGTGTGTGGAGCGATTCCTCCTTCCACGTTTGTGTCCCATCCTCTAGGGCATCCAGTGTCTTTCTCTTCTAGCCGATTTTCCAAAGCAGACAGCACTCTGTGTTGATGTTTGCTACCTGCTCCAATTACCCTGTCAGATGCACAGAGATCTTAAAGACATTAGTAAAGACACTGTGAGCAGTCTGTGGTTTGGAGACGACGTGTGACCCCAAAGTTCAAGTCCCTGGCCTTTCAGCCACAGAGATTCAGCTAATCTGGCCAGACAGTCAGCATATGGGCACTGAACCATCTGGCCTTGAGCTGGAATTAGCTCTCCCTTGCCCAGTCATTAGATCGAGCAAGGCAAGATGGGCAACGTGGGTGGGAACAAAAGGCATCACAGTGCTAGAAGATCAGAGGAGGTCAAAAACGCCGTGAGACATAGTTAGCACCATTTCTATCTTTCTGCTCATGAGTTGTCTTTCATTTTTAATGCAAGGGAATATTCTATACTGAATACAGTAAACCTCCTCCAGCTCTTTGCATTAAGCAAATTAAGGATATAACTTCAAAAAAGCAGCAATCTAAATGCAGTAAGAGAGAAAAAGCAGATGTTTTGGCTTGGTAAGCTCTGTAGATCCACCTTTGCTAAGAACAACTGACATCTGCCTGGTTTTGTTTGCATCTCTGCTCTGTGTCTAGTTGAGGTTTTGCTAACTTTCACATGATTTGCATGTGCGTTTGTGATTGAGAGAGAGACTGCTGGTCTGAGATGGTGGAGAGCAAAGCCCTGTCTGTAGCCACAGATGCTGTTACCATTGTGGTACCACATACTTGTGGGCTGCGGGGGGGGGGAAGGGTCTGTGGGATATGAAATAGTAGAAATTAATCTCAGTGCCATTAAACCTTCCACCTTTCTTCTGAAACTGTCTCCAAAGATGTCCATTTCAGGAGAGGGTGGTTGACTTGGTAATACAGATCCGGTAGCCTTTTATTTGCCATGGGCTACTGAATCCTCAGATGATACTAATCCAAGGGTACTATTCCCATGGGGGCATGAGCGTTTAAAAATTTATGATCTTCTGACCTGGAACTTCACTTTTGTGTGCAAAAGAAAAATTCAACCAACCCCCTTTTATTCCCACTGCAAACTTTACTGCAAGCTGCCCCAGCCTATGCAGTTCCTGTGTGCTTCTTGTGAACTGCTTGGGGCCACCTCTCCTGGCTGCTTGGAGTCATGGTACAGTGCTGTCAGTAGACTATTTGCTGAGCATGCAGTGGTGGTATGAAAGACATTCCTGTTGAGTGGCCTGAAATAATCAAGAAGGTAGAAGGTTTCAATCTGAGATATAAAATCCCACAAGATAGTTTGTGCCCTGTTTAAAGGAGAAGGATCTGCTATAAAGTCATCTCTTACAAGATACTAGAGAGCTGATGGATGAGAAAGACCTGATAAATACTAACTGTGCCAAAAAAAAAAAAAACAAAACCAAACAAAACAAGCTTGAACTGGAGCTTATGTTTCTTCTTTTCACACCAGAAAGTCCATGTGGGAGGGAAACCTGGACGATGGGAGAAGTGTCATGCTGAACTCTGCTCATGCAAATATCAGTGAAGCTATATGGGGAATATCCATCTGTAAAATACCCATTCTGGAGGATGTTTGGGGGCTATGGGGATAAGACAGGGAGGGGGTAGAGTTAGAGATATGCTCCCTCACATCATACGTGTCTCGTTGATTTTGAAAGGTCCAATTTATAAGAGGCCTTGCATCAAGGTAAGGCACTGCAAGTCCCATGGACAGCGTCAGTATTTGAAGGTTTTTCCAGACCAAGGCAGAGCTCTGCTGCAGTCAGCCTTACAGTTCCAGGACAGCCATCAGTTTCCTTCCCTCTACCAACCCTCACCATCTCACTTACCCTATTTCCCTCTTAGCAGACTTGTCACATTTTCCCCTTGGGAGCAGGCTGGTTCGTTCCCATGTGTTCTCACGTCATCACGAGCCATCCTGAAGATTTTTTGATAGTTTTCTTTCATGTGGAAAGCGATCTGATATGATCACTCTGTGTGAATATGTGTGAGACTATCATAATATCTGTTGAAATTATTGACTTGTTTCAATTGAATAAGACAGCTGAGCAGAAGTAAGTTTCCTAACATCCTCCAGAGCAGGGGCTGTGATTTAAACCCTTCCCTTGGCCAACTGGTGAACTCTTCAAGGCCAGTAACCCCCATGCTGCTGGCAAAACTCTCTGCAGGGTATATGTGGAAATAAAGAAACATTTATTTGCAAAGACATTTGTTTACTCAAAGCTACAAATCCTTGTGGATTCAGGCTTTGTTAGTTCTGGCTTTCACAAAATTATTTGTGGTTTCTTGTGGCATTTTATCCGTGACACGTGTTGTTCATGGATGTGCAGCATTAAATGTCATATCTTGCAAATGTAACACTCTGACTTGGAAAGAGTTGTTACAGAGGGAACCTGCCCTACTTAAATGGCTCTCGTGTTTGCCCAAGGTTTTTGTATGGTATTATTCTAACTGATCCTAATTTTCAGTGTTGAATATGATAGATGTTAAAATAAGTGATTCAGTCACAGTTTACAGCATCCCTTTGCAGCTGGGGTGTTGAACATGCTCTCCTGGCACCTCACCGGGCAAAGCAACAGCAACTCTGGGTCCTCTGCTCTTATCTGTGCAGAGTGCTACCCCTCTAATTAACGATCCATGGCAATATGCAATGAGTTTACCTTCAGCTCTTTGGCCTCTGGGCTGGTCAGGAGCCGGCAG
This sequence comes from Pterocles gutturalis, assembly GCF_000699245.1. NCBI lineage: Eukaryota > Metazoa > Chordata > Aves > Pterocliformes > Pteroclidae > Pterocles > Pterocles gutturalis. The sequence goes on along the minus strand of NW_010119634.1, from coordinate 2,018 downwards.
AGATGTGCAGAAAGCTCAGCCATTAAAGGATTTAGTTTCCCTTATTGTGCATCAGCTTCCGTATTTCAATCCTTTGCTTCTTAAAAGCAATCTCCAGCCAAAGCCCATGGAATACATTGATTATTTTTTTTTTTGCAAATGTTGAAGTGAGTTTAGCCCATTAGGGCTAGTTCTGGACCTATGGGGCTTGTGCCCTTCTGGTGGCAGTGGGTAGGAGGTGGTGGCTCTGTGCCAGACAGTGGCAAGGGTGGATTTTTGCATCACCCAAGTGCCACGCCATATACTCATCACTACTCCAACGCCACAGCACACCCACTTTGGCACCAACGAAACTGCCATGTAGGGCCAAATACCACTCCTGGTCAAGTAGGGTCTTGTTTCGGGGATGGGTTTCAGCTCCTTCAGAGGCGGATGTTTCTGTGTTTCAGCAACACTGGGTGCTGTAGCAGTCAGGGAAAAATGACAATTCCCCTTTCAATGCTTTTGTGCAACGGCTCCACAGCAAGCAAAGGGGACCAGTCTGTGCTTGGGGCTCCCCAGCAGATCAAACGCTCTCCCATCATCCCTTGTTTGCACAGCTGCCATGCTTGGAAAATCACCCGAAGCTGTTGGTTGCCCAGTTCAGTTTGCTCTGTTTACTCTGGGCTGGCAATTTGCCCATATGTTAGAATATTTCTCAGGTGCAGCATTGCCTCCGTTCATTTGTGTTGTTGACACCTTTGTAACAGCACATGGGCAGAATCACAGACCTGAAAAGCTGGAGGGGAGACTTGATAATTTTGCATGGTTGCATCGAGCCTTGTGGCTTGTGTCTGCCTGCAGCACAGCATCCAAACCAGCACTGCCCTGAAACTGGTGAATCCATCCTTTCTTTTCGTAGTTTCTTACCAGGTTTAATCACTCTTCATAGCTTTTTATATACTTAATTTTCCCTGATTCTCAATTCTAGATTTATTTTCCTCTTCTTTGTCCCCTGGACTGCAGCAGCTCATGGGCTGTATAAGGTGAAGAGTGCATTGGTTAAATTATTAGCCTCTCTTTATTTGTATTTTTATTTCTAGACTTAGAATATTCCTGAAAATGAAGAAAGCAGCAGTGGCTGGCAGTGGCACCTGCCTTTTGTGTCAGAGATGGAGGGATTTGCAGGCACACATCAGGGTGTGGGAGATGCTAGCAGCACCTGGGGTTTGCTGGGAAGGAGGGAGAGCATCAGGAAAAACAGCAAGTGTGGTGATGGGGAGGTTAAAGGGGTGGTAAGGAAGATTTCCTTAGCTGGATGTTTCCTTCTTCATAACAGTTTGTGTCATCTGATCTAATTTGCTTTAACCAACCCCATGTTTTGATGTTCACTTTTGGGGCTTTTCTTCTTTTTTTTGAAACAACTCATGGGAACTGCTGTCACTGTGGTCCATGTCCATGTCCCCTCTGCTACAGCTGTAACGTTGCACCATCCCTCTCATGTGATTACAGAAAAACTTTCAGCTTTTCTGCACTTCGCTTCCCCTTTTGTAAAATGAGAGCAGCACCTTCTAAAAAAAAGAAATAAATTCTGGCAGGTCTTGAGGAGATCAGATAGTCCGGTGAGTATTTCTGCTAAGCAAGATCACCGGTGGGGCTGCGTGGAGGCATTTGGAGGCTTAGCAGAATGAATCCTCTGAACCTTTGAGATTCACTCAGCACTTCTAGAGGGGGATAAAAGCGGAGTTAATGAAGCCGTTCCCAAATCCCCTCTGATCCATGACCATCAAGTAGCTGCCGCTACACGGTGCTTTCCTTGGCTCTTGATGTACCTGAGCATCCGTGCAAGCCAGAAATGTCTGTTGGGCTGTTACCTGCATGTCTGGCCCTGCCCATCTGCTTACAGAGGAGTGGGACAAACTTGTCCCAGTCCCCGTTGGCCTTTGTGGTATCGACAGAATACTGTGAGGATACTGCACCCCATCGCCCAAATCCCAGGGTGTTACTGTGATGAACAGTGTTCAGCCTTGAACGGTCCTGCACGTGGGTCGAGGCAATCC
>NW_010119633.1:680-1213 GCF_000699245.1 Pterocles gutturalis | reverse complement strand
GGGACCAACACCAAAGGATCTCAGTCTGAGGTTAAGGGAAGTTCCATGCAACAAGCTCTGTGTCCCCAACCCCTGCCACTGTGGGATACACTTGAAGGTGTCTGTGACAATCAGGATCTCTTTCACATGGTGCTGCTGAGGTAGAATCTCCAGCTCTACAAGATGCCTCTCCAAAATGTGCAACAGCACCCCAGAAGCAGACTGTCAGTTTGTGACTGTGTATCTGAGCCTATTTACAGAGTTCCCAGCCCAAAACCACTTCTGGTTGTGCTTCCAAAGCAACGGTGGCACTGGGTCAGTTGGGTCTTTGTGTTCTTCCAAGGCCCGCTGGGTCCGTGGGGTGACAAAGATGCCCAGCCCCTGCCTGGGGAGCAGCAGCAGTGGCCAGTCCATGCAGCAGGAGCAAGGGCTACCTGGATGCCCATGGGCAGTAGGGTCTCTGCTGCCCGCCTCCCCATGCAGAGCAGAAAGGCGCTGCTCCTCTCCGGGAGCCAGCGGGGCCAGCAGCCGCGATCACTCCTTGCTGGGCCCCG
>NW_010119633.1:0-317 GCF_000699245.1 Pterocles gutturalis | reverse complement strand
TCTTTGCTCCTTTGAGGAGCAGAGATCTGCAGCACCCAGCAATGAGAAGAGGTGCTGAGCTGTATTGGGTCTGGCTGAGGTGGAGTTCATTTTCACCACAGCAGCCCTCATAGTGCTGTGCCTTGTACTGGCAGCTGGAAAGGTGTGGGTGACACACCAGTGTTTTATCTACTGCTGAGCAGTGCTGGCACTTGGGAGGGGACACAGCCAGGACAGCTGACCCAAACTGGCCAAAGGGATATTCCATCCCATATGATGTCTGCTCAGCAAAAATTTTAAGTGAAAGGGGGAGGAGAAGGGGCATTTGTTATGACAAC
>NW_010119632.1:2884-6081 GCF_000699245.1 Pterocles gutturalis | reverse complement strand
GGCTCCAACAAAGATGTCAAAAACCACAAGTCTCAACATCTACCCCTGAGGAACACCACTTATCACCTCAGCGTTGGCATGCATCTGCCATCCCTATGAACTGCACATCTCAAAGAGTTTTGGTCACTGGTCAGTAATTTGCGCTACTTTGATGTATTTCAGGATTTTCAGATAGTGAGTTCTATTTTATCATATGCTGATTACTCTTCAGATTGTCTTTTGTGATGCCTGTAGTGTTGATTTTACTATAAATAATATGGCCAGTGTCAACTTTATTAGTGTTTACGCTCTATTAATGGGTGTTGGTCTATTAGCCTTTGAGTTTTTGGCAATTCTGGTTACTTGAGGCATGGTTTTAGTACAATCATATTTTGTCACAGGCTGTGATAATTAGGTTAATTAGTCATAGCTTCTATACAGCTTATTAGCAGGCTAAAAATCTCCTTTTCTTTCATCAGGAAGATTAAGTGCTGCAAGAAATTGTTTCTTCAACAAAGCTTGAGCAAGGTACATTTCAGATTCATATTTCAAATTCAAAGTGAAATTTAGCATTGTGCTAATTTTTTACAGCAACATTGAAAATGCTCGTGCACAAAGTGTTTCTCTTGCCAGGGGTTTCGGGCCAAGAGGGTAATGCCAAAAAAAATCAATATTGGTATTTGTGGCCCGTGCTATGCCTCTCATTTTGGGCACATTAACTTCAAATGAAACCTCATTAAATGTTGAGGGCATGCAAATAACCTTCTGTGACTTGGCTTGTTATTTATTGTTGTTGTTTGATTAATAATGTATATAGGCTAATAGTCCTTCGCAGTTGTGCAGCTCATGATGCTGGAGGATCTGACAAATTTATGATTTAGTTTTTCAGCTTATTTCAGTAAAAAACTTCAGTAAAAAGTTTCAGAGAGCTTTTTGCTGTAACGCATGTGCCAGGGAAGCTCAATATTTACCACCCAATGAAAAAAATCCACATATCTCTCCAGAAGGGCATGGTTTCTAGGGAGGGGGAACATCTTTTATTAGATCTGCTGATAGACATGGAAAAATAAGTGAGTTTTAGGCTTTTTAGTGCTTCTTTAAGCCTGAAGCAGGAATTGAATTCAAACTAAGTACAGGTCAAGAAAAGCTGCTCTGAGCTTAACTTGATTCTATTCATCAGTCAGCCTAGATGGGAGCAAAAGCCGGACCTGTGGAGACACATTAGTCAGCTCTGGAGCAGGGGGAGGTGTTAGCAAAGGACACAGTCATTAGCCTCAGTGCAAATACTGCCTCTGGGTCGTTGAAGGGTTAGTTAAGAGCCGGAAGGGGAGAAAATTGTATCATTTAGTGAAAGTAGTGCCTTTGCCGAGTTCCTGGCTCGGGTGTTCAATAGAGCTGGTCAGTTCAATTCTAAGGCCTGTCGTTTGCACGTACTTAACAGTGATCTCTTGAGAAGTCAAAAGTATTCTTTTACTCTTAATGAGGTTTTCAGTCTTTTTTCAATTTCCTTTATTGCAGTTTGTTATACTTTCCTAACCATCTATGTTCCCAGTACTTAGCTTGAAAGTTTTTTATTTCGGTTGGTGCTTCTATAAAAGTTTTTAGTGTGTGTGCAAGGTTGTTCATTTCCCCTGACTTGGCTGTCGGTTACCAATAAACATGTGGACATGCCTTGGACCACAAAAGTGCAATGTTGCTACTGCTTGTGCAGGCCACAGCCATGTGCACATGACCATTTTGATATTCCTGTTGCAAGATTCAATTTAACATAAAAGCAGTGTGCAGGTTATCCTTTATAGGGTCTTTCCCCCATTTTTTTTCTTCTTTCCTTCACTGGAAAGTCTCCAGTGTCCTAAAATTAAAATGTTGATACCAGAATGGGAGATGAGTATTGTCTGAATTGAACTGGGTTTTATGGTTGCTGGATCTTTGTCCTGGGTTCAGCTGGGACTGAGTTCACTCTCTTCATAACAGCTAGCAAGAGGCCGTGGTTTGGATTTGTGCTCAGAAGAAAGCTGATAAAAAGTGATGTTTATGCGGCTGCCAAGGTCTTTCAGCTTCTCTGGCTGTCTGCAAGCCGGAAAAGCTGGGAGGGAGCACAGCCCCAGTGACCAGCCCAGGATTTGATCTTAGGTTCGGGATTGAGACTCAAAGTGGCCAATAATCTATCCCATAACATACCCGTCATGCCCAGGATATAGGTGAGGACCCTCCCTAAGCTTGTCCCCTTTTGGTTCTGGATCTCTTTTGCTCTGGGTCATCTCGCTTCAGGTGGTCCCTCTCCCAAGGCCTTCTCCCACCCCCGTGGTCTGGGACACTCGGACTGTTCTCTCTGTTCCGTGAGTGTGGTTTCGGGACTCTCCCTGCTCTGGGATCGTTAGCTGGGAACAGGCTGAGCCTTGGTCATCGAGTAGGGGGGCAGTATCACTGTGTATCACTCATTTGTATATTTGTATATACTATTATTTGCAAAATTATTGTAGTTTAGTTATTAAATTGTTCTTATCTCAACCCACGAGTCCTTTTTTCCCTTTACCTCTTTAATTCTCTCCCCCATCCTCTGGAGGGGAGAGGGTGAGTGAACAGGGTTGTGTGGGGTTGGCTCCAAGCCAAGGGGAAAACCCATCACAATCTTCCAGACCATGTCTAGATTATCAAGTAAAATGGGCCAGCAGCTGTTGCCTGCATGGCAGTGCATGACATGGCATAGTGTGAATCCATGCAGTGAAACTCTCCTCACCTCCCAAACCCTGGAGACTTCATGTATTGTTCACTGTGGAGAGTCCCTAGAAGGTCCTGCCCCCTGGGCTACGTCCAGGCATTTTCTGAGAGCAAACAAGTTGGTCAAAGTCCAATGTCAGACAGAAACATACTAACAAATTGTGTGGCTCATGGTGAGCTCAAGCCTGGACCTCTTGAGTGGCCACAGATTGAAGAGCAGAGCAGTAGGCAAGAAAAAAAGTGTGTGTCTTCTCCTCGCTGGGTAGGTGTGCTGAGGTCTGAGACAGGCGGATAAAAACTCATTCTCCCCATAGTCTGAGACAATCTTAATCTGGAACAGCTCTATAGATAGGTAAGTGAGGCTGTAGTCCTGGGCTAATACAATCTGCCTGTCAGCAGGGCTTGTTACCTCAGGCAAGGCTCACACAAGGCATAGTTGTGCACCTTCTCTTCAGTGCCCAGTGCCAAAAGGCCGTGCTTGTGCTTCTTAGGGGTTC
>NW_010119632.1:0-2853 GCF_000699245.1 Pterocles gutturalis | reverse complement strand
CAGCAGAGCAGCTCGTATTTGCCTAGAAAAGATCACATAGAATCACAGGATGGTTTGGGTTGGAAAGGACCTCAAAGATCATAGTGCCACCCCCTGCCATGGGCAGGGACACCTCCCACCAGCCCAGGTTGCCCAAAGCCTCATCCAGCCTGGCCTTGAACCCCTCCAGGGATGGGGCATCCACAGCTTCTCTGGGCAACCTGTTGATGAATATGAATGTACCCAGAGTCAAGCTGGGTACCACTGATGAAGCCAGCGGTCATGCCCGTAAGGGATTCATTTCCATGGTTGCCTTTGCCAATACTGGCCTTTGTTAGAAGATGGAGATGGTTTGCAGGCCACTGAGACTAGCTGAAGGTTGGGTAAATGGATTTCCCTGTGACCCCGGTGGTCTTTGTGTTGAAATTCTCCCATGCTCCATCTCCCTCCATACTGTGCACTTCCTGGGGAGTCGTGTCAGTGTTGCCTTGTGGCCTTTTGCCTCCTGCAGAACTGCGGTCCCTGATCAACCGTGGGTGCGTCTGGCTCTCACCGCAGCAGCCTGTTCCCACAGGCTGGGTGCTGGCAGCTCTGGATCTCTTTGCACCATATGCATTTCCCAAGTCTGATTTGCTTTGTGATATTTTCTGCAGTGCCTCTTCATTGCTGAATGCAGATGTGTCCCATAGGAGAAGTGAAGCTGTTAATATAGAGCAAGAATACACCTGGCCAACTCGGATTACTTCTTCATCCCAATCATTTCCCTCATCTTTTTCTGAAGAGGAAGAATTTTCATTATGTAGATATGAAAACGCTACTGAAAGGGCATTGTTTAATAAATGTGATGTTGAATAATGAGCTCTAAATACTGAATTCAGCTTTCGAGGAGGAGAACAGCAGTAGACAAAGTAGTATATTAACTCCATATTTATAATTTTGCAGAATGCAGATGATAAGATTGTGTGTGCGTGGCTTATGAGATAAAATACCAAATCATATATTTTACATTTAAGAAAAATAGGTTTTTTTTTTTTTTTTTTACAAAAGAACAGAAATCTCTCTTCCAACTTTCACTTTTTTGTACTTTTTAGACACTGGAATTTTTCATTCTTGTCAAAGATTCATTGTGGCACAATCTGCTGCCTATATTGTGTTCTTTGCGCATAAACAAGGTCCTTTGATCAGGCTGGTCAGATATGAAAGGCTTGCAGCTCACAGCTTTCCATATACATTCAGAATTATTATTATGCCAGAAAATCATAGTCTTAAATATTCTTCCATTAACTCAGTTCTTCAGAAGTACAGCCTTTTAGTGCATCTCTGATAGAAAACATTGATTATGACTCTTCGATGTGCATTTATCTTCTCTCATCTAGAAATTTCCTAAGGACATTCATCTGTCCTCACCAGCATTCAAGTCTCAGACAAATGTTCCCAATGTCTCACAGAAATACTACTTGAGAACGTTTTACCCTTTATTTTTCCTTTTCTTTTTTTAACCTGCTGGCTAACGATCTGATGTTTATCTGAAATACAGCACAGATTTTGATCGCATCAAATATTTAAAGATGGTGCTTTGTTGGTTTGATTGCAGAGTGGAAATTGAGTTTTTCTGGATGCCCCTACAGCAGTGTCAGCCTCCGTCCTTCACTCTCAATCCACCCATGACACAAAGCCTGCTGTCAGCTGGTCATTTTAATGTAAAAGTTCTTTCACCCTCTAAATGGAAGGAAAGGGAAGTAATTGCTTTATCAGAGATATCTTTTAGATATCAAACGCATCTTCTTTAGACATTGTGCCTCTTTTGAAGTCCTACTGCTTTGCCTAAAAAATAGAAAAAAAAATCAGTTGCAGCACACTCCTGAAAAAATGCCAGTGGACTGTAGACCCAGGAGTGACTACAGAGGGGTCTGTATGGCTGAGCTCTGCTAGCATCTAGGGGGGTGCAAGAACTTATGCTCTTTTGGAGGGCATGTGCAAGATGTTTTTGGAAAGGCAACGAAGGCAAATGGCTGGGATTTGGCTCTTGTTTTAGTTCTGCCTCTTAAGCCCAGATCTGCCATAAAGTGTGCACTCGCAGCCCAGAAGGCCAACCATTTCTGTGAGAAATGAGATTCCTGTCTGGTGGAGCTGTCTGTAAGAACGTAGTAGTAGGAAGGACTCGAGTGCTGAAGCCATTGTTTTCTGATTCACAGTTCAGGTTTCACTGGGAATTTTCCAAGAAAAGGTACCAAGATCCAACCCATCACTCCTCAGACAACTTCTGTCGTACAACTGCAAGGTGTCTGCATTTTGTGATGCTTTAGGAAGGATGTTGCAGATAAACAGAAGGGTGTTTTTGTATGGTGTCATTGTCATGGCACTACATACTTTTTGACCCCAGTACAATTTAGACATGGCAAAAAAGCAAGGAGGAGTTTAATGAAGACAGGGGCATACAGTGCAGTGAGACTGCCAGTCAGGTTTTATGAAAGATATAAGGAGGATTAAAATAATATTTTTGGGTTGAGAGGTGATTGAAGTTTGGCAAACCCATCATGTCTTTATTTTTACCTTTGGTAGAGTTTTTCTTACGAGTTGAAAAATTCAGGTAGTGCAGCTAAAGAGAAAATAACCCCTTCAGTGAATGAATAATACAGCCAAAACCTAGTATGGGAAAGATGACAAACAATCCTTCATTTTCTACATTAATCCTTCTAGTTAACAGTAATATTCAAATGGAGTAATTAATCTGGCTATAAATCTGCTTCCTGAATGGTCCAGTCCGTCAATCCAAGCCAGATGCAGGTTTGACTTTACCATTCTTCCAGGAGCTGTCTTTTTCCAACTGTGGGGAGGCTGGTTTTCCTAATGAGATGTAGGTGACCTGCAGAA
>NW_010119631.1:0-11622 GCF_000699245.1 Pterocles gutturalis | reverse complement strand
TCTCTAACATTCTGTGATTCTGTGACTGTATGTGCGTGTATATATGTACACATATACCATGTGTCTTACTGAAAGAGAGTTTAAAAACCAAGGAACCCTGCAGACACTTACTGGGTTTTCCTTTCAACTGGGGTAACGTGAAAGAACCTAAGTGAGGTTAAATTTCATGTATCAAAACCAGAGAAGAGGAAGAGAGGCATAAAGTGCTGGTAGCTCCAGCAAATGTGATTTGGCAAGTATGTAATATTAACATACGTGGTGCATGATCTGACAGCTGTAAATGGTGAGGTGTCTGTATCTTTTTATTCAGTAAGAAGCAACAGAGCATAAACACAGAAATTGTATGAGGCCAGTAATGTTAAAGAAGGGAAAGGTGTTTTACACAACCTCACGACTGCGATGACAGAATGGTGTTTTGCAAACTGGTCCGAAGTTTGTAACTGTTACTGTAGATCTTTTATGAAAGAAAGGTCGATGTTCACATTTTACAGAATGATTTTCTCCTAGTTACAGAAAGAAACATGTCTTAGAGCCATAAAGGAAAACTGTTTTAGGATTCAGCCTGTGACCTTTCCATTCAGAACTGTCTTCCATTAACTTCAATGGAACAAGAGTCAAGCTTTTAATGATGTGTCCTGTGGAAAACCTAGGAAGAAAGATCAATAATGCCATCAAGAATTTTCTGTTCCAAATGCTAGGAGGCTTGGGCTGCAGCAGGTCTGCTCACAGGAGAAGCCAGGCAGGCAGCTGGATGTCCAGGCTGGGCCAGTCCTTGTCCAGGCTGGGCCAGTCCTTGCCCAGGGCCACTCCACCCCCCATGTTCCGTGCCCCCTCTTCAATATGTCATTCGCAGAGGCGCCAATTGGCTCAGCCCTGGCCTGGGGTGGGTCCAGTCAGAAACTGGGGAAACTTCCAGTAGCTTCTCACAGGGGCAGCTCAGGAGTGCTCCTTCCCCCACTCTCCCCTCTTTCCCGGCTACTAAAACCTTGGAGCTGGGAGTGAGGATGAACTCTTTAACAGTTACTCACAGGAGCCACCACTGTAGCCCCTCCCTTGCTACCGGAACTACTTGGACTCAGGGGAAACCTTTATCAGTCACTTACAGGAGCCATGACTGTGGTCCCTCCCTGTTTCCAAACAAATCTACCACACAGAACAACAATAGAGGCCTACAACCGAGCAGCACTAAGGATCAAGAAATTACTACATCTAAGAGAAGAAATATAGAACAGTGTACTCTGAAGCCCACATGATGCCTGTCTGCACTATCATCTATGCATCTGTGCATATTTATTATTGCCTATCCTTCAGCTACTCTTACATAGTTTACTGGCTTCTGTGGAAAATAAGAAACATTTTTTTCTGAGAACTTCTTGACTATATTGAAGTACTTTGATCAGTGTGGAGATTAGTTATTTTAGAAAATCTGTTGTGATTCCACATACAGTTCTGCACATAGTATACAAAGTATGTGTGCATATTCTCCATTGCAGAGAAAATGTATACAATGGACTAGAAACAGAAAGAAGTTCTCAGATATGGCATGTGTTTCTAAAAATTTGACACAAATTAAAAGGAAAATGTAACTCACCTCTCATATGAAAACAACTCAACCCAAAACAAAACAAAACAAAACAAATCACTAAGTTGAAGAAGAAAGTTTTAGAGGAAGATCAAGGAAGGAATCAAAGTATTAAAAAACTGATCATAGGGAGAAAAGAATATGACCACCAAGGATCTTTGGATTCTTCATACAAGATGAAACACTGGTGAAATCTATGGGTAACTTTGTGAGATTTTCTTTAAATAACATTAAATTCTCAGCCTTTGATATATAGACCAGGTGTGATCTAAAGCAGACATTGCAACTGGAGGCCAGTCAAACTGGCTTTCTGGAAGCTGGCAGCCGTGTTTCCACCTAGTCATTTTGACAGCGGTACTCTTACATATATGTCCAAAGCTCACACAGGTTGAAGAGTCCAGACCTTAAATATATTCTATATTTTGAGTCCTCAAAACCTAAAGCTGAGTTTCCAGCTTGAAATGTGTAATTTAAGGCATAAATATTAAGGTGTACTCCTTCAACTAGAGTATCTGTTTTTGTCAGAAAATATGAGTTAACAGAGCAAATGAGAGCTGCAGATTCCCTTTGTGGTTTGTGTTCCTAGGACTGGATCAGTAAAGAGGGTGTAAGGTATTGTTTTACTCACGGAAACCACAGTAAAACCTTCACTTTGAAGTCTGATAGGAAGCTAATTTCCTTTGCATATTAAACTTTTCACAAGTCTTAATTGACTTCCTTTAAAGAAAATCCCTTAATAGGAGTTTAGAACTAAACACAGTTCTGTGTCTGGAGATTCCAGAATGTTGGTGTTAAAGACCTAATATTGACTATCTCAGCCTTAAGAAGATTTATCCTCTTGGGAACTGACCTACTCACTGAGTTTAAATCAGTGTACTTGTTACTTGGTTGATTTAGTAACTGGAATTGCGTTTTGACTTAAATTTGAAAATTGAATCATCCAGTTTGTAATTTTAGCATAGTTTTAGCACCTCGTAATAGTGAGATTTTTCCTTTAAACTGAGAGCATGGGTCAGGATGCTGTACATGTGTACAGAGAAGCAACTGCATGTTTACAACTAAGTTAAATTTTACATTTCTCTAAAAGCTCAAAAGAGGAATTCTGGTTGTTATTTACCTTTTTTTTCTAATCAATGGTGTCAAAAATGCTGCAGAGATAATTTTTTATATAGATTATCAAAGCAAAGAGGTCTTTTGGCTATCCTAGGATATTGCTTTTACTTAGGTGCAAACGCTTGCGGAGTTTGGAAAATGTAGCTGGATGTTGGCTGGGGATAGGTAGCGCACTGTGTCTTCTGTACCTCCTAAAATCCCTTCCAGCTGTGATAACGCCACATATTTTCTCACGCTCTTTTGAAGTTTCCAATGTACCTAGTGATTGAATATTACTTATTGAGACTGTAAGCTGTTCTTATTGTTTTTTTGGAGATATGAGGAACACAAATTGTTTGGAAAAAAAAAAAGCTCTTTGAAACACACGAATAAGTTAGTCTCCTTCTGGGCATAGCTTGTTATCCTACTTGTAAAGACTATGAAAAGGATGTCTCTGAGCACTAAGTGGCTTTATCTCAACATTGTCCTTAAGGCTTATGCACACTGGTACGGTGCTGGTTCAAAAAATAACAGAACTGAATGTACGTAAGGTTTTGTTCTGCCACTTAGGTCAGTCATGAGCAGGCCCTTTCTTGTTACATTAGTTCATATCTTGGCTTTCAAGCTTTTCCTTTAATTAAATTCTACTACTTTGAAACCTTAACAACTTACGTTATTTGTGCAGCTTTGAGGCCTCTCAAGAACCCCTTCAAGGCAGTCACTTTTCAAAGTAAATAGAGAGCAACCGGGCTTTTACAGAAGCAATCTTCCCTCCTTATCTCATCCTTCTGGTTTGTAACTGAATCTGCTGAAGTCTAAGATGGTCTCATCATGTACTCAGCCATGGTTGATAGCCCACACCTAGGAAATTTCCCTTAATTGCTCTGCAAGAACACAGGTACTCACTTGATCCCAAACTTTTATATATCAAATTGTTTTTAACTACCACTTCTTGAAGTAATTTCTAAGCATTCATAACTGTAGGCTTCTTTCTAAAAAAGTGTATTTTCAAAACATGAAACATAAATATAACACTTTGAAATAACTGCTGATATAAATTTTTACAGAACATAGATAAGTACTAAAACTCAGGTTATAGATAAAGAATAACAGCAGAGTTCTTTGTTGACTGTTTCATCACAGTGCAGTCCAATGCTAAAATATTATATATAGAGTTGTCAGAATGTTTCAGATCTCTTCCTTTCATCAGTTTTCTTCTAAATAAGGCTGGCTGGAAAACAAGGGCTCTGGTTTTCTATGTAAACTTGGAAGCTCTGAAAATTTCTGTTCTGCAATCAGATGACTGAGAGATTTATTTTCCTTGAAATAGTCTCCTCCAGAGAGAAGACTCATCATAATGAAAAGTTAAGTTCTTACAAGCATTTTCTAGGATATGAAGTATCCATGACTTGTCTCTCTCTGGAACATGACCTGTAACTTGAGTATTCCTCAACACCAATTTGCAAATTTTCAGGCCAAATCTATTCCTTGTCTTTGACCAGCCAGTCCATCTTGGCCATGAGAATTTTCTATAAATGTTTTTCATCAGAAAAAAAAAAAAAACAACAAACTTTAGTTAAAAAAATAGAAAGCAGTCATAACTTGCTCTTAACCACTAGAGCTTTTTGTATAGGTGACATATTTTGTGGAACAAATTTTCTTTAACAGTGCTTTTATTGTAAAGGATTTAAAGACCATGTGTACCTAATAAATAAGGAAATAAATAAGGCCCACTTCCTACTACTGCCATTTATTTAAAAAGAAAAAAAACAAAAAAAACCATTAAAACCTCATATTCATTCATACCTCCAGAATAGTTTGTGTAAGACTAAAGAAATATGCATGTATGTTCTTAGTTTGTTTTCAGTAGCCTAAGTAAAGATGAGATTGTAGTGTTATAATTTTATCTAATGTCTTAAGTTTTAGAGAAATATGATTCATAAGTGTTTCAAAGTGTCAAACTAGATACTTTAGGTTAGATTGCAATTTATTAAGCTTTATTGCAACGCAAGCAAAAAGTGATTTCCATTTCTTCAAAGCTTCCTTGTCATCTGAACAACTTAGTCTGTGGCCTTATTTTTGAATTTCCCATTTTATAAAGTCCTTTCTTTAAGGATGATTTTTTTAAGTCCTTCGTCTCTTTTGATATTGATCCTATTTTAGAGATGGTCAAGAGGATCTCATAAAAACTGCAGTGAGCACAGTAGTCCAACCCTGGAGATGTTTATCTGGACTTGAGGTCTCCACATGGAGACATTATTATTACAGATTTGCAGTTGTTTTCCAGAAAGTGGTCATCTGATACAGCTTAATCTGATTCACAACAAGACAGTAAGGTACAGGTGTTTAGCTATCCATTTTCTAGAGTAAGCTTGGTAGTTTACTCTTCTGATACACAGTTCTCCATACAACAAGACTAGGTGTATTAGAGGCATTTTTAAAGCATATTGGCAGACCAGGTCTTGAAAAAGACTTATAATTTAAGAAATGCTGAAGAGTCATTCTTAAAAAAGCGTTGAATACACTAGCCAGGGACTCAATTCTTTAAACTAAATGCTTTGTCTAGTAGTTTTGGAGGAACAGTTTCTGTGTCTTTTCTACTGTTGTTGTCAGTTTGTGTCCCTCCTAATAAGCACCTCAAAGGCTGGGGATCAGTGGGGAAGTAAGATCTGGGAGTCTAAGTCATCAGAGGGAAACATAGCCCTTGTGTCCATGATTTTCATTTCCCAAGGCTCTGCAGAACCAGACTCCTATGTTGAGATTGCTTTGTTTTTCTTTTTTATTTTCTGTTGGTACAATGTACCATTTTATGTAGCATCTGCGTCCACCTTGGAAGCATGCTGTATGAAACGTTCTTTATAAAGGAATGTTCATCATTATGTGAAATATGCTGTCTCTTAAGTCTTACTTGATAATGATATGGTGCTTTGGAAGTGATATAATAAGGTATATTCCTTAGCAACATTCCTGTTGCTAATAAGCATTTAAAATGTTTTATTTTTCTTGTAACCCAGGTAATTGTACTCAAACTCTTCTTGTTACTTTTTATTTTAAACTTCAGAAACTTCCTCCTGTGAAAATTTGTGCAGCGACCCCAGAGTCAGATAGTTTCCTTTTTGCTCCTCTATCAGATTTTCTAGACTGCTTTGATATATTTACATGCTGTATTTGTTAAATATATAAACTCTAACTGTATGCATTCCTGGAGGGAGCCGGGACTCAGAGACTGGAGAATGTTTCTGCAATAAGTATAATTATGAATACGGATATGCTTATGGTTTTTCTTAGTGTTTCTCAGACAGTATTAACACTTTACTGGTCTTGTTTCTTTTGTTACTATTACCATTTTAAGAGCTTTATTTGATTAAACTTTGGTATTAGGAAATCAAAATTCTTACCTTTCTAAGTACGTTCACACATAAATTGAGACATTATTCTATAAACCAGTGTTTTTAAATCATAAATGTTGGGATATTATTCACAATGGTTTTGAAAGGCTTTGTTAAGGTTTAGCCATCAAGCTTTCTAAATGCGAAACATAACCAGTGTGGAAAATATTATGAATAAGTATTTTGAATTTATATTTGCGTAGACATTTTTCACACAGTGAAGAAGTTTCTTATTTTTGAGAGAACAATATAAGGATAATTCAGTTCGGGTTCTTGGAAAATGTCAATTCTATGCATACTTCATTCATCTGCCCATGACCTCATCTCTGAAATTTACAAAGATAAAAAATTATTCAGTGTAGTAGAAGATATAAGTTCCCAAGATTTTAGTGCAGACTGTTGTCCAGTTACATTAATATTTTTGTGGATCACCTCCTCACTATGGAAACTTGCATCCTAACTGACTTAAACATGAGAGTAAATAATTACATGTATTAGTTCCTTAAATTTTCTTCTTTTCTTTTGTGTGAATCTGTGCTCTTTTGTGTCCCAAACGCTATTTCTCTATTGCTTAAACTGGGTTCTCTTCCAACCACGGAAAAAGGCTCAGCCATCCAGGCTTTGGCAGTTACCTGAATTTTGTGGTTGGCCTTAATTTCTGATCATTCTGGGTTTCTGGATGACATTTTTTGTATAGTTGTCTCCTCCCACTTTTTTTCAGTGCACAGAAAAATTTCTAGGTTTACGGTTAGGAGAAAAGAAAATGTAGCATGCTACTTTGCATGTACAACAGCTAGGGAGTATAAGCTTATTTTAAGGCTGATGTAGTGCTTTTTTCTATTTTTAGTTTGGTTGGCTTTTTATTTGTTTTTGTTTCTTCCACTTTCCTTGTTTGTCAGGTACATTGGTATAAATTAAAAGGATGCTTCATTCCTTAGAAAAAGCTTTTTAAAAAAAATGTCTTAGTAAGAACACAGTAGTTCCAAGAGAGAGGAGGTTACTCCTACTGTACTATAAATCAAACTTTATTATTTATTGTAGTGTCATAGGTGTTCAGGCATAATAAATGGTGTACCAGGCAAGATGCTAGTAAGAATTATGCATATGTGAATAATTCAGTGATTCTGTTTGGTCTGAGAGAACAGATCATGAAACCTCCTGGGTTTCCAATGAGCTTAACGAATATAAACAATGGATTAATTTTAGATCAGGGATATAACTTTTAAGTACCGAAGTAATTACGGTTTAATTTAAAAAAAAAGAAAAAAAGATGTTAATGAAAAGTAGTTCATATTAACTTTGTTTGGACATAAAAAGGATCTTTCAATACTTAGACTGAAATTCTTGATGTGAACACAGCCGCTCTCAGCTACTTTTCAGCCTTGTAACTGTTTTTGAAAGTAGGTATCTGAGGGTTCCTTGAAGAGTAGAAGGGACAAACTTTTGTCCAGCTGAAAAAAAGAGAATGCAGTATTTGAGTTCAAGATGGTATTGGTCTGCATAGGACTTTCTATATTTATTTAATTTGGAAAGTATAATTATACCAATACTAAAGCAATATTGGTGCAATACCAAATTATAGTCTGTTACTGTGAAAGAAGAGTCATTCTTGACTTCTGTTGTTTAAATAATCTCCATAAATTAAACTGGAATTGGAAAGTACATGAGGGCTATGTGGATATGTATTTAGTGACTTTAATTCACATTCTGTGTTATAGCACTATAACTTGTGTAGACAAGCATGCAAGCAATCTAGTGCAACCTTGAGTAGCTATAAACCGTGCTCTTGTCCAGAGAAGCTCTTTAACACAGGAGTTCCAAAGCTGTTTTAAAGCCATCTCGGCTGTTTTCTGATCGGTCTAGCCCAGTCATGTCTTGGCTGGACCTGAGAATATGGATCCACCATTTATCTGGAAGCAGGAAAACATCTTCAAAATACTTAAATTTAGACTTGGAGTTTTTAGTCTTCTCAGGGTCTGATTAACAACCTTTCACTTGTGCTGTTGCTAAACCGATGCAGATTACAGAGCTATAACAAGGGACATGCAGTACCAGAGTAAACAGTGACTCTTTTTTTCCTTATCATAAGTTACATCTAGTTAAATTGTGAATGTTTGTTTTGACAAGATCATAACACTTTCCAATGTGACAGCTAATCTTTAGTAATTATAAACAGTCTACTGCAGTTAGAGTGCTCCAGTCCATTTGTCATATTTTCTGTATATCTGAGAAAAAAAAAAAAAAAAAAAATTCAAAAAAAATTGAAGGTTTTAACAGCACCCACAACCAAGAATTTTGTAAGTACAGAGTATATGAAACACTTGATTACTCTCTGCAGTCTAACTGATGAACAAGTTTCTTTCAGAAGCTGAATGTTTAAATGTGAGCATTTGGTTAATTGTGTTTAAGTGTGAGTGTATGTGCGGAATACAGAGAAAATAGCACTACACAATTAGACTGGTAGCTACTTCTGAACAGCAGTTTATGTCTGTTTGTATATTCATTTATCAGTGTTGTCTTTAGTTGCATTAGTGTTCTCTTGAAACTCTTTTAATATAATTTTTTTGCATCATCCTTCCTGATAGCCATTCTCTTACATTGAAAAAGGTGTAAAGATAATTTTTAAGGTATCAAATAGTCTTTAGCATCTGGCTAATTGCTTGTCTTCATTCTGTATTTTTCACTTTGTTTGCTCTCTATCCTGTTTTCACCCTATTTTTTTTTCCACTCCAATTTGCTATCCACTTTCTTACATCCAGTACAAATCCTATTTTCTTTATATTGCCATGTTGTATGTGTTACAGTGTCTTTGCTTCCCTTTTTTAACCTAATAATTAACTGACTATTGATAAGTTTGGACAAAACCAAAGAGATTGTGAGGAATATGTGGAGAAGGACACATCTATCTATAAAGATAATTTGGCTATTTAAAAAAAGGAAGAGTTAAATTTTCCTTGCAAGGGTTTCAATTTAAAAGTGTGTGCTTATTAGTGAAAAAGAATAGTCTTTGTGTTTTATGACAACTTATATTTGATAGTAAATATTTTCCACCAGTTTCTCTGGTGGTTATTTGTGAATTAATTAATATGCATTAACTAATTTATATATGTATTTTTTATTTAATTTGTCCTGGAACTTCAGAAATTTGAACTCTTGCTATTTTTCTATAGAACTCTAGAAAAGCCTAGCTTGGAAGGCATTTTTGGAGGTCATCTTTTGTCGTTATTGTAACTATACGTTAGAATAGCTAGCAACATAGCAGATAACAACACTAGCACCGTATTCCTTCAACCGTCTGTTGAAAGCAGGGCCTTAGATTAGGTTATCTAAGAAGAGATTATCTTTGGGAAAATGCATGAAAGTCCAAAACCAATCATGAAATACAGATATGATCCAAATTAATACTAATGTGAACTTTTTAAAAGGGGGAAGAAACCCACAACCCCTCTTTCTGTTAGTTTGCTTCTACTTTCAGATAGTGGAATAGGATCCTCTGAGGCACCACAATAACAGTGATAGCAAGAAACAGATAGAAGGTCTAAGGTGTTTTTCTGAAAGTTTTTTATAATTAGGAATACGCAGGCAGTCCTGTGCTGAAATTATCCCTTTAACAAAAGTCAGTAACAGCCCTTGTGTTAGTGCTGTCCATCAGTGTTTGTGGTTCAGTGACATTGCAGTACCATCACCATAAGACAGGTAAGTGCTGGAAAACTCTGGAGGTATAAGAGGAACAATATAGGTAAAGTAAGAACCAGTGTCTGTAATTGTCTGAAGAGGTGATTGTTAAAGGAAAGGAGTAACTTTAGAAAAATAGCCATTATGGTGATTCTGAATCAGAAGAATTTCTTCATAAATCATGAACCTGTGTTTCAGATATATGAAATCTTTAGATTACCTTTCAGCATCACTACCGACATGTAGAATTTTTTGTGTTTTTTTTAAAGAAACGTCAATACACCTACAACATAGTATTAACTATACACAATTATTGACAATGTTACTTTGTGATTTCTTTTTCGTTGCATTCTATGTATTCACATGGACGTCATTCAGTGTAAGCCTACAGGTGAATAAATACATGTGTATCACAAGGATCAGACAGCCCTACTTGCACACACGTTCCATTTCAGGAAATCAGAAGTCATTACCCATGGTTTTCTTTTAGCTTCTTTTTGTAGGAATATACCAGTCCTTCATAATTTCTCCTTATTTATGAAAATTTCTGGGCGATGTAAACAGTATTCTTAACGTAAAATAAATCCAAAATCTGCCTTTTTCATATTATACTAAGCGTCCTTCCAACCCATTTGTACAAGCAGAAGTGTTTGCACATACACAGTGGGAAATGGAATTTTTTTCCATAGAGCAAAGTCTAGAAGGTTGTATAAATTGGCTTATTTTAAATTGGTCATATAAATTGGCTGGGATTGAGTTGGAATGTCTGAATCTTTGTGCTCTGAAAATGTAGAACCTAGGGAATTTAGATGCCTTAAATAAAGAAGAGTGTGAGCAGATTTGTGAGGAATCCAAAATCACGTATTTCAAAGCACATATTTGTTAGGCTTGAACTTCTGATTTTTAAAAAGGAATGTAGGGACAGGGTAGACAACTTCCTCTATATATTCCAGTTACTTTTGAATGTTTCCAGATGGAATGAAGATCACTTTTCATTCTTATTATTGTGACTATTGTATGAACAAACAATTTACCTTCTCAGATTTCTTATCTTTCTGAAAATCTGATGAAAGAAAATTATTCTGTAGAACAAATTGTGTGTTGAATATCCAGTTTGTTTCCGTGTGCTATGCTATATTCACACAGTGTAATAGGAACTCAGAGACTGGTAATGGTATAATAAATTCTGTACTTCTTGTAGAAGCAATAACAAAATAGCCAGAATAGACATCAACTAAGTACACTTGTAAGTAATGCTAGATTGAAAAATAGTCCAGTAAACACTGGGAAAGCTGCAGTTTTCTTTTTTCCACATGAAAGTTTTTTGAGTTTATATAAAAATTCATCAGTCTCAATCTGCCAATAATTGATATTTTTTCAAAGAACTCAGTGTTATTTCACAGAAGAATGATTTGATTTTTCATCATACTATAATTAAGATTGCAATCAGCTTAATTTCAAAATAAAAATAATTTAAAGACAGAAGTGTTGTTACAATTTTTAAAAATTAAAATTATACATATTGGTATTAGAATTTTTAATACTTTTTTTTTTCTTAATATCAGAAAACAAACTCTTTGCCGCAGGCTTTGTGGCAGATCACCACACTTTGAATGGCTAGTACAGGGTTTATACTTCAGAAGCTCAAGATCGGAGCATCCCAATGGGTAGAAAGTCAAGAAAGGGTGCCAGGAGACCTGCATGGTTAAACAGGGACTGCTGGGCAAACTCAAGTGCAAAAGGAGAGTCTACAGGTCATGGAAGGAGGGGCTGGCCACTTGGGAGGAATATAAGAACTTTATCAGCGATTGTAGGGAGGCAACTAGGAAAGCCAAGGCCTCCTTATAAAACTTACTTAGAGGGGTCAAGGATAATAGAAAGGGC
>NW_010119630.1:0-36881 GCF_000699245.1 Pterocles gutturalis | reverse complement strand
TACGGGCTGGGCTCGGCCCTGCTCTCCGCAGCGAGTATTTGGAACAGATAAAGAAATGAAAGGATCCCGAAGGGAAAAGTGCATCTGTGTTTCTTCCCCCCGAAAACCTGCCTCAAGTCAGGCGCCCTGCGATAAACCTCGGTTAATTTTGCAAAAAAAAAAAAAAAAAAAAAAAAAATAGGTTGACGCCAGCTCGTCGATGAGGAAACTGAGGCACGAGAAGCCCGTGATCCCCTCGAAAGTGCCAGGCCTCGGAAAACGAAAGAATAGCGTCTCATCCAGACCGCTCTCCCTCTTAGCTGGGTACCCAGGCCCAGCCAGGCACACAAAGCCAGCCGCGGTGATTTATACTTGCAAGTGTGTAATACTGTGTGAAACGATGGCCACTTACACCGGATACCTGCGTGCTTGCGGTGAATTATGAAGCAGAGGGTCAGAGGCCACCCTTCTTTAATACCAGCGAGCTGCAGGTATCCAGTATAACTGCACCTTTGAAGCGTATTATTGCTGAGACAAAAATGTGTTTCTTTCATTTATTGTTACAGCTGGTTTGCTGGTTAAGACACTATGCTGGACTCTACCTTTCACTGACAAAAGCTTTCTGCTCTCAGATTTCCTTTAAAATATGCAGAACATTGGGGGCAATGATGTGTCCTTTCCCTTTTGCTTAGGTTTAGTACTTTTAAGTATACTCACATGGAGTTTATGGTGCTGGCATTACACTGTGTTCATTTTTATGGAGGCAAGTAAATGATAACGTATTGCACTCCTCCCAAAAGAGCCGTACCAAAGAACTCCACTAGCAAATAGTTTAATTTTTTTTTCTTGCTTCTTTCTTACCTTAATCCTCCATCTACAGAGCATGAAGGTATAAAGTGAGAAACTGATCTTCTTTCCAAAGAGTCTGGGTGCATTTGGGCTGGCAATGGAGCATTCCCACTGACCTTACATTCTACATCTCCTGATTTTGTCAGGAGGCACTCTGCTCTGCCTGCAGTCTTCCTTGCTTTTTCCATTTTCATCAAATCCTTCAATTTTCTCACATTTCTGCTTCTTCTTGTCTTTTATTTGGGGTGTGACTGATGCTGTTACAGCCAGTGGAAATATTAATTTCAGTCGTCTTTGGAGGAGGCCTGCACTTACACACGGCTGCTCTCTGAAGCCAAAATAGGAGGAAGGGCACCCCTCTCCTTGTTGCTCTGTGTAGCAGTCCTCTTCTGGAAAGCTCACACTTCCATTTATGTAAACTTCCCACACCCGTGTGGGTCTTAATGGAGACTCTAGTCATGTCAGTGGACAACAGCACTGTCCCTCTCAAAAATCCCTTTCTTTTCCATGGATTATTAAGCAAGTTGGTGCAGTGTATCGCATCCTGCTTTGCTGTATTCGTGAAGACGATATTGTTGATCCTTTCTGTGAGGCACGGTAGTGTGCAAGTCTTGAAGTTGTCCTTTTTTCCCTCTATCTGATATTAATGACTTCCTTCCTTTGTCCTCTGAAGCAGAGGAATCGACTACGTACAGTGACTGTATTTAAATGGGTGGTATAACATTATTGAAAGTGTGCATGCATCAAAGCCTTCCATGAATCATTACGCAAAAGTTAGTCACAGAACAGGAAAAGATGCTCAGTAAGTTTTTACTCTAGACATGTTAAAATATTTCTAGTAGGGTTTCCACTACTTATAACATGTATGAGGAATTTTTTAATTTTATTTGTACAATTCCATAAAAACTAAAGATAGATTCATAAAGCATGCAACTAAGAAGAATTTCAGTACTGCTTAGTATTAAAGACAGACTCCTTCCCGCTCATCAACAAGCCATAAGCCAAAACAGTTTCAGAAGATGTCCCATTTTCCAAATTTTCAGCTTTGGCAGGACAAAGGGAAAGGAACACAGCAGGAGACCAGATACTGCTGCTGCCAAGCATTAAGACATTACCAGTGTTTTTGGATAGTGGAAAATAAATATCACCATGTGTGACTTTCTGTAAGGGCAAATGGGAGTGACACAGGATTTGTTTACACTCCTTGTCAATTTCTTAATTTCCTTTCCTTGAAAAGGTAGAAATAAAATGTTTTATCCACACTCATGCACACATATTGTCAGGGCAAAGTGAAGAAATCCTTGTTCTAGGCAGGTACTAAAAGCTGTGTGCATGAAAAGCTATGCATATCTGGTGCCAGGATGCTGGAAATTGACACTGGAGTTGCCTGAGTGGAGTCATGAAGATGCCTTAGCATCTTTGATGTAAGTTGCTACAGAGACACGGTGTCTCCAAGAAAGCCATCAATAATCAGGTGGTTGGGAGGAGAGTTATGCATCCAGAAGATGGTCAAACAGTGCAAACAGGTTGGATGCAAGGGCCTGTCCTATGTGCTAATTGACATCGTGATTAGACATCCTCTCTTTAAGCCCTCAGTTTTCCTGTCAGATATTTTTTTTCCAGCTTGAGTGGTAAGATGCAGGATTTGTTTTAAGTGTACTCACATGCCAACGTCTTTTATTTTTTCCCATTTGAGATCCTTTCCTATATGATCTCCAATGCCAAACTCCAATGCAGCCTCTGAGATCTTCGGATATGCCAAAACCACAGGGTTTCTTCATGACTGGTTTTGAAAAGGAAAGAAAAGATGTTGTGGTGATACCTCACTTTTCCAAACTAGTTGTGGAAATAACAACCACAAAAAACCCCAAAAAACCAAAAACCAAAACCAAACCAAGAAACAACCAAACCAAACCTCGGCATGTACTTGCTGCCTTTTATTCATCATGCCTGGAAATGGCTGTAGGAATGTCTGCTGCATAATAATCTTCTCTCAGAACTAGCCAGAAGCCTTTTCCCTGTGGTCCTGCAAATCTCATCTTCCAGCCACCTCTAATTGACGTGGCTGAGTGAGCAAAACCTCTATGCAGTTTCGGCTTAACCCAACAAAAAAGTCATTTTGTGACAGGGATTATATTGTTAAGGAAAGGCTTTAACCCTCCAGCCAAAAGGCTTTTATTATTTTTTTTTTTTTGGCCAATATAAGCAGGATCCCCACTAGAGGGCTTTGTCCTGTCTCCGCTTGGGCATGCTGCGGGGCTGGCAAGGGCTCCTCTGCCCTCCTGCTTTCCCTGGACCCGTCAGGGATGGCATGGGGTCATGAGTGTCACACACAGGCCTTCTTCTGCAAGGACACCAGTCAGAGTAACGCACAACTCAGGGCTTGCTAGATCTGTAATCGGTGTTACGGTTACAGAACTTGAACAGAGGAGCACCGAGTAGGGACAGATGCAGTTCCTGCAGGACTCGAAGGTGCAATGATTTCGAAGGAAATTAGCTTCCACCCGTAACTTTCAAATATTTTCATATTGCTGAATACATCATTTTTGTATGGCACAATTTAAAAGAGGATGATTGGGAAATGTCACTTGGAAAGTGTGTCTAAAATTGGAGAATGCAAATAGAGGCCATTTTGGAAATGCAGCTTTTATTACCCTTGAGCAGCTTTTCCTGGATAGAGAGGAAGGTTTTCCTTTGAAGGCTCTTTAGGAAAGAGGCCTACATAATGCATAGTATGTCCACCTCAGGAAGAAGAACAGCTGAGTCAGTCCCCTTGAGAACTGAAACTGTGGTACGGGCAGTCTAGCAAGTCTAAATCTGTTGCATAGACGAAGAAGCTCCAGCTTCTGTAGGGAATACTGTGCTTTATTTTTATAAGAATGTGTCTAGGTTGTGTAAAATTATTAGAGGAAAGATCTAGGACTTGCTACGTGGGTACTATGGCATAGTTACTGATTTCTTTTGTATTTCTGGGATAAAATTATATTAAAACCTTTACTGTGCTACAAAAGCAAAATGTGAGGATGATGGTAACCTATTTAAATAGATTTGTTATGTTAACTCTGCATACCTCCGAAGAAATGGATTTCCTGGGCATGAAACATTTTCCTGGAAGTTGTACATTCATGCCATGTGCAGCAGTGTGCAGTGGAAATATTTAACCAAAATTTTGTTTGGTCAAAAAAGAAAAATTGACGTAGGATCTTCTCAAAATAGAGAAAAACCATGGTTATTAAGAGCAGTTAGAGAAATTAAAATTTTTACAAACTGGTCTTTTTCACGGGAGCTGCTCACAAAACCAGGCATGTTAGTTTTGTTCTTAGCTTCACCTACATGTAACAGGCAAAGAACACACATTCCCATTCAATACAAATTTTCAAATGTGTGTTAGTAATAAGTAATATTTGCTATGTAATTTCAGTTTAAAGATTAGATTTGGCTATAAGAAAGTAAATGTCCATGCATGGTCTGATTTGTCATAAGGTTCTCTTTTATTTATTTTATTCTCTAAACAGAAAGGCATGCACACACTTGTTAATGTAAAAAGTAGAGTGAATGGTCTTCTAAAATAAGGATACAATTAAATCCTGTTCCAATTAAACCCTTGGGCTGAGCTGTGGTAAGGCAAATGAGGGGTGCTTGCAAGGTGTTATGGCTGTATTTTAAAATACCTCACCAAAACACACTGGGATGGTTTAAATGGGCTTTTCGTATTAGCCAAAAATGAATCTTAAAAAACTGTGCTAAAATAAATGAGTCTTGGCAGGTCTGTGAACACATCAGGCTTTCAGAATGTCTGCAGGATTTCTGCTCAGCCTTTGGGACTTCTTATTAGGGGCTTTGGGAAGATTAGGAGAACCATCCTAAGGTCAGTGTGTATGAGTGCCAAGCTGCGACGAAACGATGGGAAAAGCAGAGGGATCTGCATGACTTTGACTGTGGCAGTGACCACGGTAGTGGCCAGCAGCACCATACTGACAGTGTTTTTTCCTCTTTGCCCCACAGGATGTGACATGTGTGCTGACAACCGCAATGGCGAGTGCCCTATGCACGGGCCGCTCCACTCCCTGCGCCGGCTGGTGGGAACCAGCAGCGCCGCTGCAGCTGCCCCCCCGCCGGAGATCCCCGAGTGGCTCCGGGACCTGCCCCGAGAGGTGTGTCTGTGCACCAGCACCGTGCCTGGCCTGGCCTACGGCATCTGTGCAGCACAGCGGATCCAGCAAGGCACCTGGATCGGGCCCTTCCAGGGCGTCCTGCTCTTGCCGGAGAAGGTTCAAGCAGGAGCCATCAGGAACACTCAGCATCTCTGGGAAGTAAGTTATCATCTTTCCTTGTTTGTCAGATTTGATAATTTTGAAGTAAACATCGAGTGTAATTGTATGTAGTACTAGCGCCATTCACTAGCCATGAAAGAAAGCCAACACAATTTAAGTAAGCCAGCCCAGCAGATTTGAAAATGAAGCCAGTACAAGCAAAAGCCTTCCTGTGCTGGAGGTAGCCAGCACAAGTAGTGGACACCTCAGAGCTCCAATTGGTGTGCATGGCAAGAGCAGATTGTCGCAGGTGCTGTGATGCAGAGTAGAGAGACATGGCCAGAGAAGGCTGAAGGTTATAGCACACAATGCTCTTTACATTTTGACATGGGCAACAAGAGCTGACGGAGATCTCAGGTCACAGTGCCAGCTGTAACATCTTAGTCTGGGTAGCACTTGTGGGCTGAGATGGTGTATTGCACCATCGCTGTCACCTGCAGACAGCCCAAGAAACCTGCTGAGACAAGTGCGGGAGCCTGTTCTGCAGCCCTGCTCTTTGCACAGTGGAGGTATTAGTGCTTGTTCACAATGTAGTTTAACTCTGGTCCTGCACTGATGATGTGTTCCCCTAATGATGCTTTCAATGCCTTTGGGTGAAAGCCACTTTCAGCTCTCTGAAGATGTTATTTTCTTGCGTTTGTCACCACCTTAGAGAGGGTAATAGTGATAATTGATATGAAAACATTCAGGCTGTGATAGTTTGGTTTATTTTGCAATGAACGCTGAGTGTAGTTTGTCAGAACAGATCATAAACCTGCTGTTGTATTCCTTTGGCAGTACAGGGACATCCATGTTACTGTTTCTGTTAGTGGCCATGTACATTTTCTCCAGTGAAGCGCTGGGCTTTTGTGCTTAAGTATAGATTGCATGGAAATGCTAACAGTATCCTGTGGTAAGTTAATTTAGAAAGAAAAGGCAGTATGTGCTCATTTTGCACACAGATCTAATAATTAATAGGAAACACATACAATCCCTCTGTGTGTCAGTACTTCTTGTTTGCAGAAAGAGCCTACTGTCTGCCTAGTCTTTTGCCATTCACTTCTTCTTTGCTTTGTGCTGGAAGGTCTCATTTATTAGTTTTGCTTAGTCTGCTGTAGTTGCAGCTTCTGCTCACCTCAAGACTAACTGCTGGGAAGAGTCAGTAGAAACGTGCCTGTAGATCTGTGGGTGAACTTACTCATCTAGACCAAACCTGAATCCTCAGAATATAAGGGGACATCCTTGCTGGTTAGAAACCCGACAAGGAGTCCATGAAGATGCAAAGAGTGTTTTTGCTGTCTTCAGCAAGTATACAGTAACAGTGAATAGATTTTTAAATGATATTTGGTGTTGTGGAGCCAGCATGTTGTGTATAGCTGTTGTTCACAGAAAACCTGTGGGTATTTCGGTTGTCACCTCTTTGGGACTGGTCATTACCTCTTTTAATCATTATGTTCTATTTTTACTTGGTCTAATGTGTGTGACTTCTTGTATGAGTAGGAGCTCCTATGCATTTCCTATACACAAACAAGTAGTAAATAACACATCAGGGTCTTTGCCTCTAAGTATTTACCCAAAACAGTTATTGTGTCAAGAGTGAGATTTTCACAGTAAAGAGTAAAAGATCAGTCTCAGAACACACAGCTAAACTGGATGACTTGCAGTCACCGGGACTTTTGTTGCTGCCTTCAGTGGGGATGAAATTTTTCTTCTATAGGAGATATTAAAAAAGCAGACTTACATCTGCTCCTACGAAAGCCCAGTGATTATAATGAGAACATTTTGTAATATGTTATTAGTCATTTTTTTTTTTTTAACACTCTATAATGATGTTGGAGGCTTTGTTTTCATTGTTAAGAGGAGTTTTGTGGTATAGACTATGCTAATTAATGAAATGTAAAATAATAAGATAATAAATTAAGATTGCCATATCATCAAGGTACATAAAACATTGAAAATTATCTAAAATAAATTGAGTTAGAGAATTTTACATTATCCTTAAATATTTATATTATCAATTTAATTTTTTTAATTAATCAGTTTTATGCAAGTTGCAAATATTGATAATATCTTTTTTAAATAAGCAAGAATTTTAAGTCTAATATCAGATGAATTTAAAAATTGTTTTAAAGCAATGAAAGAAGGTAAGCTGTTAGAGGGAAAGCCAAAAGTGAAGAAGAAAAGGTTGTTAAGTAAAAATAAGAAATCATACTGATGTATGTGCCAGATTCAGGCCATCGATGGGTGTCAGCTGATTTTTTGTGTGGGTTTGCTCCTCTGTTCTTAACACACAACACAGATTTCTTGTTGGTCAGCAAAATGAATGTGTGTATTTTAAGTGAATTATCTTAAAAGTAATAATTAAATTTAGTCTTTCTTGAGGAGGTATTGTGGGCAGCTCGTGGTCTTGGATTATTTCTGTTGAAGGCAAAAATTATTATCCGAGAATCACGTACTCTAAGCTCTAGCTAAAAGTTTTGGCTGTTTCTCATTTGTTTTGACTTTCAATTTGGTGTGTTTTATATATCAGAGAACTAATGTTTAATAAAGGAAAAGTATAGCAAAGTAAAGTAATCAGAAAGTGTGTGTGATTTTACGAAGTTGATCTATGAAAATAAATAAAAGCAATTGAAAGTATGTATCTGAATAGTCTGTATTCTTTTAGTCTGTATGGTATAGGAGTGTGGATTAAATCACTGTAAACGTTAAAGGAATGTCTCATCATTGTCCCTTTATAAAGTTGTGTGTCTAGTCAATTCTCTTCCACCGATCTTTTCAAGATAGTTGCAAATACGTCTGCAGATCAGTTATTCAGCATTAGGTCTTGATGGACCTTATAAAGAGAACTTCTCTTAGTACCGTAGATAGATAGCATTCTAGTATTTTTTTCTCTCAGCACTGCAAAGTAAAGTTGATAGATATTTGTCTTCGTTTACAGTTCTTTGTTTTCATTGTACGCCAGATAAACAGAACTGCCATTGCAAAGACTTTTAAGCGTATTTACTGATTTGGCAGATTTTTTTTTTTTATTCTCTTTGTTGTGGGAAACATCAGAAGCACTGCATTTTGATGTATCGTTCAGCGCTATGGAAGTATGCTTCAGTCTGCCTGCATGAGTGTTCCGACCATGCACTCAATGTTTGCTTTGTATGTAATCCATACAGCATAATGTACAGCAATTTGGAGTAAATTGCATACCATTCCATTACCTCAGAACAGGCCTTGACACCTATGGATGTTCATGGGAAGTTACAGAGTTCTCTCACAATCAGCCAAGATAATATTTTATAACTTACAGAAAGATCAGCCCTTTGGAAAGCCAAAAATATTAGTCATTTTTAGTTGTAGTTCTTTTTTTTCCCCTTTGGCCCGCTTCTATCCAGTCCAGATTTTGCTTGTATTTTAAAAAAATACAATAAACTCTGATTTGTTTAAAACAAAAACAGGACTGGGTGTATTAAGTAAACACTCTTTTTGGTAATACAGGCATTGATTCCAGCACTGCTTGATAATATTTCGGATCTTTTTTTTTCTTTTTTTTTTTTTCTTCCATTTTGAAGTAATGAGAACAATCCTTTTGTTATTGCAAAGAAAACAGAGACTTTCTCAGCAATTAGGTCTTACTGATGAGAATGAGATAATTTTCCCCTAATGTGTTTTCTAATAAAGAAGTAAAAAGGCACACTTGATTCCAACGTATATGAAAACATTATCTCAATTATTAATGTGTCCTTACTCCCTGGAGATAAATTAATCTAGTTGCACATGGTTTCCCCTTTCTGTTTAACATCAAAATTTAATAAGAATGGACTTAAGGAATGTATATGATATATATTTAAATTCTATTAGAACAAAATACAGAAGTTTAATATGCTTATACTTTTTAGTAGTCAAAGATTTCAGGCTCCAAACTTTAAAGTGTGAATTCTGGAAACAGCTAAATCTTAAATGGTCTTCTCCCCCTCAGATGCAGTTTAGATGAAAAAAGTTTTACTGACGGACGTCCCAAAGGATAGAATCTTAGTTTCCTTCATTCGCCTGATAGTTTGATGTCTTTCTTGATTTTTTTTTGGTCAAATAGTTTTTTTTCTTGGAATAGCCCAAGAATGTAACATATATTATTTCACTTTATTTTAACTTGACTGAATTTAAGTTTTGCTTTTCTGTTAGAAATGCTTTTTCACATTTTAGGGTTTTTACAGGAATGAGCAAAATATATATATGTAGCCGGGCATTCATTCGTAATTACAAAATGCTAAACTTGTGTTACTGATTTTCCCCTTAAATGGACAGGATTAACTGGCACTACTAGAAAGTGTGCATGTAATTTTAATAAAGTACCATTTGGGTACGTATGGGCCTCCCTGTGCCTCAACTGAAGTAAAATAAAACATTGGCTTTGACTTCATCTGGACCAAGAACAGGCATTTTGCTGGGATGCATGCTGGCCAGAGTCCATGCAGTGGTACTGTACATTTCTGTACAAATTAATATGCAGAGAGAATCCTCACCTTTCAAATGAAGCACTCATTCCAGTTATAGTGATAGATTTGTATTCAGATTCTCAAGGCTGTAGTTTTGGACTAAATTCGCTGTTACAGCAAAGAACTGGGGGATAGAATTATGTGCATGCCGTAATTCTATTAAAGTGAAAATTATGTTTCTCAGCAATCTATCACCTAGTATTCTAGACTGCTTGTCAGCCCTGTTTCAAATATGTCATGTTCATGAAATTCAAATGATTTTGTCTTGAAAAAAAACCCTTAGTTATATTACTATTATATCTTAAATTATGCAGAGTAACACCTGGTGTCATTCTGTTGTTTTATTTTGCCTTTTCTGAGGATTTTGTGTGGTATACCACCCCTGCATTTATCTTTTGTTAAAAAAGCACAATAATTTTTACTTTTACATGGATTTTGAGTTCACATGCTGCCTACTGGACATATCCTTAATGTTCTGTTCAGTAGCTTGCTAAGCTGAAAGTTCAGTAAGAACACATCCAATGCCACATCTTCTTTAATTTATGTACCTTAGAAGAAAATTGTGCTAAGCTGCTATAAAGCAGATTCATAACATTAGTATTTCTGGATCACTTAGTATCACATTTTTCTAGATGACTTTTGCCAGTTATAGATTCCTTACTTAGGGTCAATATAAAGTTACTTTGATGCCAAATATAAAAGCTACTTTGTGTTTGATAATTCTTATTCTTAGAAAAGCTAAACTAAACCTTGATGTTTCTTTTAGAAACCCTGTGATTTTTATAAGACTTTTTCATGCCTTATGTTCATTTATCTCTGTGTCTTTGGTATGTTTATTCCACGTACACAGGGTATCTATTGTACACCTGTGCAGATAAATAAGCCTAAGCACACATGCAACAAAATAGACCTAATTTGGCACAGAGGTTGCTTCTCTTCCTATTTAACGAGGTGAAGTTTGGAATAAACTTTGGTGGGGAGTTGGATACAGCCCCAGAATCTCAACAGTGTTACTGAAAGCAATAATTCCATGGACTACATGAAACAGTCACGCGTCTGGACACACGCTATTCCCAGAAAATAAATATTTTCTAACTTGCCAGATCATGCAGGGGCTGTCTGTTTTTCCACAGCACATAATCTCACCTTGGAGAGTTTATTGTGTAATACACAAAAATATTGAAATGGAACACAAAAAATATAAAGGCTCACTTCTGTCCTTGTTTGACCACTACATTTCCATATTGCTCAAAAGTGATCTAATCACCAATATTATGGAAACACTTGACTTTTTAAAAATTTTTTTTTAATTAGTTAGTAAAAGCAGTTTCCATTTTTGGATGAAATCTAGTTTGTAAAGCTTGAAATTACTCTTAATTTATGATACCATTAACAGTGAATTATTTCTATTGACTTATGATTCAAAGTGGGTGAATAAAGGCAGTATTTTAATGAGATATATGGCTGTCCAAAATGTGTTGTCTACCTGATGCCAGTAATATATTGGTTATAGATGTGATAAGCTGAAACTGCAGCATACACTTTTCAGGCTGGTGGTGATGCTCAATATTTTGCAGAACTGTCTCCATCACTGCTTTATGCGTTTTGGTCCCCCAGGTTTCATGGCAGCAAACATGCATGGACTTTAAAATACAGACTTTCAAGTAACCCCTTAATGTAAAAGCTGGAAAATTCAGCCCAGGGTATACTTTCCTTCCACGCATTTGGCACCTTTTTCAGATAAGTTACAGAATTCTGGTATCCAAATTGTTACACATGTGTGACAGAGGTTGACCTTTAGTCATGTCCATCCTTTTTGTGTAGGCCTTGGGCTCCAGCCTAATGGCTCAAAGCCTGATTTACTCACTGTAATAAGGGCAGGAGGTCGAGCAGTTGTCAGCTTGCCTGCTCGTACTTGCCTCAGAGCCTGGTTGAAGGCTGTTAACACAGAGCTTTTCAAAATGAATTTACAACCACCACCACTGACAGAGGCCAATCAGTACACCATAAATGTCAGGTTAGTGAGATTGAGCAGTAAGTAAAGTACTGGCAGCCCACTATTGGCTGAAATCAATTGCTTAAGGTTTAACTGAGAATAGCAATCCATGTATAACTACGTCTGCAGTACTGGTTTAAGTGTGGAGAGCAAGTTGGAGAGTGGATTACATAGAATTACCCACCAGCAACAGCCATTTCACCAAGCCCTGCATTTGTTCTCCTTCCGTATGAATGGTGCCTGCGCTGACGTGGCTCGTGGTGAAAAATCTACGTGGACAAAAAGGGCTAGGAAACTTTCTCATGCATTGGTTCAGTAATCCACAACTATTTCTAGTCCTTAGTTTCAGAAGAGGCTTTTTCATAAGGAAACTGGCTTTCTGCTGTTGGCTTGTAACTGGAAACTATCACAGAATTCACTAATTAGTGATTACGTACTTGGTGGTCTGAATATCCATGAGATGTAGTTACCCACAAGACTGAACGTTTTTATAATTTTGTCTAGTGACAGCTTGGACAACAATTCATTTGGTTTTGAAAGCATCAGCATTAAAATGTAGGAATCCATTAAAATGCTGTATGCCAGGTTTTATAAATTAGGCAATTTTCTTGATTATTGCAATCATTTACAAAATTGATTGTTCCAGTGTGGTATAGGCAGATTTCAGCAACGATCATTGACAACATCCTCTAGTTTCTGTACTCATTGTTCCTTAAAATAAAAGCCATTCTACTATGAGGTGATTCTCCATCTCAAGGTCAATTATGCATTGAAAAAGTCTACTAACATAGAAGATCACACATCTTTAAAGGAGAACCACATCAGCTATTTATGCACTGTAATGGTAGCTGGAACACTTATTTGTTTGCTGATGGCCAAGGCATTCACTTGAGTCTGGCGTGCGTATTCTCTTTGTGATCCATTATTGAAAGGTAAATAATTTTGGCAAATTGCAGCTGTAAATATTTATTTGATTGAAGATTTAAAAGTCAATAAAGTATTTTATTTGTTGCATCTTAAAGTTCTAATTAACCTTTAGATATAGGCTATAGTAATTTGATTTGGGTCAATTATTTCTGCAAAACATAATAAAGACATTATGTCACAAGGCAAATACGCTCTAGGAGTTTTCCCATATTTAACCAAACATAATAAAGCTGCAAAATGGCATCCACCAACCACAAAACCACAGTGCTTTCTGCTTGTGTGAAAATAAGCAATATGCACAGTAAAAACCTATAAATGCTAAGCCTTAAAATGCAAGTGATTACAGAAGATTCTTTCTGCAAACTCTATATGAGGTCCAGTCATCAGTGGCAACAAGCTAATTTGTGTTGGGCCTCATGAAGGTCATGAGCTTCCAGGACTAATATCATGCAGTTGTTAATCAGTATGTACTCAGACAAGATAGCCATTGATGTTACTAGGAGCTTTGATTTAATGACATCTTCAGGCATGACTGAATAACACAGTATCACTTTAATCACAATTCCTAAATAGTTTTTTTCCAAGATAGGCCAAGAATTCCTTCAGAACTGCAGAGCCACCTGCATATTGTCTGCCACTGTCTATACAACAGTAACATGCTGCTAACGTAAAGGTACCCCTGTATAAATGAATTCATTTTGATGTAAGGATAATATTTTACTGTGAAGAAAGGGAAGATTGTGTTGTGACAGTGTACTAGTCCATTGCATTTAGTTAGATAAATATTAGCATACAAAACTTTTTTTTGGTATCTTGTAAAAAATCTGTAACTCATATTGTTTGTACTACATTGCGTATTTGTTGCATGGATTTAGCAAGATGTACATAAACAATTCCATATTTTAACAGTAATTCAACCTGTTATTTTCTGTGTAGAGACCTACTGGTGTATAAGCAAGCAAATTTAGTGACCTCAGGGCATTTCTAAAGATGTTTTGATTTCATCTGTGGAGCTACAAAGTAGATAAAAGTGGTTTTATGATGAGTACAAGAACCTCCTACTGAAATAGAGGCCGTATGAAGGCTCTGTTCTTCATGCTGTTCATGTGTAACAGAGCCCTGAATTTGGAAATAGAGTAATGGCCAGTATTTGTCACAGTACGAAACTGGAAAAACAAAAAAAATCCTCCATTAAGTGATGGGTCATGTATAAAGCAAATTAAGCAAAAAAATCTAAGGTTCTTGGGGTTATTTTTGTTTGTTTGTTTGTTTGTGTGTTTTTTTTTTTTTTTTTTAAATAGGCTAATCTTCCAGTTGTGTAAAGGCCAGTATTTTTTAAA
Organism: Pterocles gutturalis; assembly: GCF_000699245.1. Taxonomy (NCBI): domain Eukaryota; kingdom Metazoa; phylum Chordata; class Aves; order Pterocliformes; family Pteroclidae; genus Pterocles; species Pterocles gutturalis. Next base: position 23,014 of record NW_010119630.1, on the reverse strand, counting down.
AGATGGTTTATATGCACTTTTTTGCCTGGTGTTATGTTAGCATTCATTGTGGAGAGCAGGGTATTAGTTTTATCAGTCTGTCAAAAGAACTTTTATAGCAGTATGGATTGGTGACTGATACTATTTCTAGATAACCATTTCACAAAAAGAGCTAACCCTTGAAGTTAAAGTAATAAAAAATGTTCTATTTTTTACATTCTCTTTTATTTCTATTTTAAGTTGGCTTGAATTCTATCATTGTTTCAATTGTTCCAGTAAAAGAAGAAAATTAAAAAGATGCCCATTTACTTAGAGAAAAATGAGAAAAATTACATTTTTTTAATTTGTAAGATCAGTTGCTAGTAAAGCTCATCCTCATTTCCAATTGGGGATGTGAAGTTTTGCTGAGCTACAGATATTTCTCTGGGTTTACGTTAATTATTTTTTTGTGATCAGCAAGATTTCAGTGACAGCTGTGGTAGCAAAGTGATATTTGTCCACCTCTGAAAAAATGAGTTGTCTTTCAGAGCAAACATTCTGAGAAGGATTTGGCATTTGATGAAAAAAAAAACAACCCAAACTTTGAAAAGAAATTGATTCTCATCCGCAACATAGGGCCATTTTCCTCTTCAGAGCAGGAAAACTGATGTACAGGTTGGTTAGATGGCTCTAGATGGCATGCATTTGGAAAGTTCAGGAAGTAATACCCTTGGGTGCATTTGGCAAAGTGTACCAAGCTAAGACCTCAGCTGTATTTTCAGTAGTGTTCTCCTTTCCATGGTCCCAAACCTGCAAATTGCTCGGTACCATACTCTGGCTCTGGCATTTTGCTGGTGAGAGGTGCTGCCTGGGAAATTTTAGGTCTTGTTTCTGTGTTGAGACCAAAACTTTCCATGCAACTGAACCTCTTCTGTTGTTCATGGACCAGCACAGTAGAGTTTAATTTGCTGTGAGTCTTTCAGCATATTTGAAAGTCAGGTAAGGACTTTAGGAAGCTCAAGTTCTGAGGCTACTTTATCACAAAGACAACCAAAGTGAAGATGAACCTTGGCGTTTCCTTAGACCACACACTAACCATGAAGAGGCTTAGGAAAAGTATGGGTACCATATTGATGTTCAAATTTTTGTATTTATGTTGTCTCGTCTGAATTTCATTCTCTTTTCTGATCAAACCAGGATCACATTCAAGTTACTTGCAAAAAATCGTAGGTTTTTTTAGGAATATTAACTTGCCTCCTTGTTTGTTCAGAATGGTACCTATTGTGTTCCCAGTCTAGGGATATGGTGAATTTCCAGCCATGAGAGTTCTCCAGCAGAAACTGTGTTTGGCCTGGGCCTAGGGATGTCTCTAGCCCACCGTATGGTGGAACATACATTATAGTAGGCTATATATCTGAGCCTGGGTGGGCTCAGACAGTAACTCTGGCTGAGGAGTTATTTGACCTTGGGGTCTGCCATTCCCAACAAAAGATGGCTGAGGGTCAGGCTGAGGTCTGCAGCCTCCCATTCCTCCAAAGACTGTGTTTGTCTATCTCTTTTCTTAACCTTTGTGGGGTTTTGTTTGTTTAATAAAATGTTAATTTTTATGCCCTCATTACCAAAAGTGACATGTCCTGGAGGCAACAGCTTTGCAGAATTTTTACTTGATTCTTTGACACTAATTTTTCCTTTACTTTTGAAAGGCTAATTTGTGTACAATTTCATTGTTTGCTGCCAAGCCAGATCAGACCGCTTCTTTTTTAAAGATATAGCAACTGTCATGTTGGATCACTTTAAGGACTTTGTAGGTCTTAATCTGCTCAATCCTTCATTCTGAGTTTATATTTCTTCCACATTATTACTTATCTCTTTTGAAATCTCACAGGTCCACGTACTATACTTTATTAATTCTCACTCTATGGCCTGCATATCACAGAGGCTGTATTTATGATCAGAAATAGCTAGCAATGCCTCTCAGGACACTATCAATCACAATTTGAAATAACAACAATAGCCACTGAAGAAGTTTGCACAAGGCTTTCTCTCTTCTCTGAAGCTGAGCAGCACACCGCTCCCGTACCGCCCTCAGCCAATGGTCAGTGGGTAGTTCAGAAAAAACGCTTCTTTCTCTGTTGCATTTGACTTTCAGATTGTCTGTTTTAAGGGATGAAACACATGGAGAATTTAAACCTGCTGCTGCATCCATGGAGAAAACAGCCAGCCACAGTAACAGTTAAGACAAGGCGATTCCATGTCTTGGCAATAATTTATGGTTAGAGCCAATCTAGTGAAGAGGTGGACCACCATGGTATTTGTTTTACTATTTTTTACCTTTTCTTACTTTTGTTTTATTATTTTTTACTTCTTTGTTAAATTCTTATTCATTATTTATCACTGTAAAAATTCTTACAATAAAAAGGCTTTTTGTGATTTCTGAAAAGACGTGCATTTGTCTAGGTGCTTCCTACAAAGGGGGCAAACATTCTGGCATTTCCTTTCTGTGTGGAAGGTGATTTAATTTATTTGGAGAATTAGCAGTAAGCTTGCTGTTGAGAGCATCCATTTCTAGTTCCAGCTGTCATCCCACATCAACTGTTGAAAAAAAGTTTTCTCTTTTCACAGATGTGCATTAATATTTTGACAGTTAAGAACATTTCTTTATTTAAATAATGCTACAGTCAGCCATTGCAACTTGGTATTAACTTATCCAGTCAACCTCTAAAAGAAGTAATGTTGAGAAATTTCTGTGTAAGAAAGATTTTGTAGTGCAGCATCCAAGGATCAGATTGCCACAGAGTGAGAATTTAACTGAGTTTCTCCCTCCTTCATACTCTTTGAAGGCCTCATCGTAAAAATCAGAGAGCTAGATATCTTATGTTCCACTTTTGCTCAGCAAATTCATGCATCCATGGAGGCTGAAAAAGTGGACCTTTAGATCATAGGGAAAAATGGGGCAACAGACAGATGCAGGCTGCTAAAACAATGTGTTTGAAGGAGATGGAGAACAGGACAGCAAGGCAATGTAGTGCCAGTGATTTTTTTAGTGTAGGCGCTCTCAGACAATGACTCTTGTAGAAGATGACTGCCATTCTTTCTCTTTGATCTCAAAGATTACAGGTAATTTTACCCCTCTCTCACAAAACAGGCTAGAATTATTTTGAGCATTACCGCGCTGATCTATCTGTTATTGAGTTTTTGAGCTGGCGCTGTCTACTGGTGAGCTGTGAATATCCCACAGAAAGTCACAGGCAAAACATTAAGAAATTATAGAATTCAGAATTAATAATTTTCTCCCTCATGTTCTTATGGTTTTCTCCTCTGGATTTCTCCCACTCTCTGGTTAATTAATTTAAATGTTTTGTTTTGTGTTTTTTTTTAAGGTTTCAAAAACTTGCAAGTACTACAAAAGGTAGCTTTTTGAATATTCTTGAGCATGCAAAGCTTTTCTTAGAGATTTTTTAGTGTGTCCTTAGCGTTGCACTAGGACATATGATATCACACCAAGGGTGGACGATGGGCAGGCACAAGTGAGTACAAGCTTGCTATGTCTGTAGTCTAAGCTGACCAGAGACAGAAGCCTGTGGTGGACTGGAATCCATGCGGGAGTGTGTCTGCTAGCACAGTGCCACACCAAAGGGAACAAGTCCTAGCAAGGTTGATTGTCTTATGGGATAAAACTGGATTGCACTCAGGCAGTGTTTATTATGATTAGAGTGATCTGGATCTCTGTGCCTTCTGATGTGGCTTTGTCCTGTGCCTGCTGGGGAAAATTTTTGTGGCTATTTGACCAACACCTTATTAGATTTTCTGAAAAGTTGAAGATAAATCCAGGCTTCCACTTCCGCTGCGGGTGATTTGTTGTAGCAGTAATACTGACAGGGCTTCTTAGTGGCTCCAAGTCAATCATGAGCAAATGGTGCAATTGCAAATAACATAGAAGATCTTACATTGTGTGCTTTATAATAGGACAGTTTTGCACATACAAACCGAATCAGTACTAACATTTGCTAAAACTGCTCACAAATCATATGGTTGAAGGTTGAATAGTTTCATTCTGATGACTTGAAAACTCCTAGTAAACTTCACTTTTTAAACAAACAAAAAAAAATCCATTGCTGTGCCTAGCTACGATCAACTGGGTAAGAATGTTCTTCTCTTGTGTGCGTGACAGCTGTAGGTAGTACAAATGGAGGCCTGGGTGCTGTAAGCTCCTACCACAACGTCACTGTGATTCTGAGCTTTCATTTACTCCCTTCAACTTTACTGGGAGCTGGTGGTGTTGAGGAGGTTACAGAAAGCATGGAGTGGCTTCCGTGATCAGGATGCCTGAACTTTATCCCAACGTAAGATTGCAGGATTTTTTAGGTCTTTTTGTTCAATGTTTCATGGTGATTGTACTTGCTAGTAAATAAAAAGACTCCAACGTTACTCCCTGTTTCAGCAAAATAAAAAAGCTAGGAGTTTCAAAAATGGTCAGTATTTTAAATTCGTACATCAGTCTCTTAACCTCTCCATCCAGAGGAGTCCATTGGACAGGCACCAGGGGACAAGGAGAGAGACCTTGGCTTTGTGCATGCATATAGGAATTTGTGTTTGAGTTGCCCGTGAGCATTTAACTCTCCAGCGCAAAGGTTATGGTAGCTATAAATTGTATAAAATGAATAGTATTATGTGACTGAAATATCTTGGAAGAGTTACCTTGTGTCTAGAGACTACAACCAGAGAACTGTTGGAAAGGAGAAGAGGTTACAAGGTGGCTGTGAAAGTGATCAGCTTCTAGAAAAAAAGCCTTTGAATGGAGTTCTTAATGGAGCTTAATACGTTGTTTTCATTATAGAAGAGGTTAGAGTTCTTCTTACATGTGGAAAAAAAACCAAAACCAACAACCCTGGGAGATGGGCTTTTCTGTTCAATGGATGAGACAGGATAAACAAAACACCACGGCTAGGAGATGAAGTTAGACAAAATGCTGCTCAAAAGAAGAAGGTAATTATGTTTTGCAGTAGTTAAACGTAAGGATATCTTACTAAAAGTAGGTACCTTACTTTGTCTCTTTCAAAGGTCATTAGATGGGTCAAATTCTCCATCTTTGAGCTTGATGAGCTGAGCATTTGCCTTCATAGTCTGTGAACCTCCAAACCCTTTGCTTTACCTCCTAGGCCGTACATGAGGAGAACAAGACTGACTGCATCTTCCTTGTAGCACTTTGCATAAGGCTCTTATCTTCAATGGGGCACTTACTGGGAATTTCTTCCCTCAGCAGTCCTGTTACATTATGCTTTCTCTTTGCGTTTTTGTGGGGCCAGAGAATTGCCACAGGGATTGGGCCAGGGACAGTGGTTTGAGTGGTTTGAGTCTTTCATTTCACAACTAACATATTCGTGTCCTGGGCTGACTGCCACCAACCTTGCAGGTTTGTCAAGATCTGTGCAGCTTCAGATTTGGCTATCCTGGCTTGCTGGTTCATCCGGGCATTTCTTGCCTTAGCAGTTCCCTGCCACTGTGGGGGCATCAGGTACTTACGGCACAGTGGTCCTCTCCCTTTTTTCTGTGCCTTCTCCTGTGTCAAAGCTAATGGCCTGTGAAATAGACTCTGGAGCAGATGATCCAACAGTCCCTTCTGGCTTTAAATTCCATGAAGCTGTGAAGCCAATCAAGAAAAGTTTCTGTGTCTGTGTAAACCTTATCAAAACTGAGCTCTGCTCATTCTCCCAAGCAAGAGTTTCTGTGCTTATAAATTCCTCTCAGCCTCCTTTTTGGACAGTGTGCAGCACATCAGAGGAATTGTCTGATAAAGATGGGAAGAAAGGAGGGGGATTATTATAAAAGCCAGCCATGTGGCCTCTGCCCGGAAGTCTGCATATTTCCCTTATACTTGAAGTGGCATGTACAGACTGTAGCTTAACCCAGAGCTCCAGAGAAATAGTAATATGGATGAAAGAGCAACAGTAGCTCTGAATTTTCTTGCAATGATCCTATTGCAACACTGAATGGACATGCAACCATACACCACCACCCCCACAGCTGTCACTTTGGCAAACCTTTTGATGAATTGGATCTTGATATTTACAGAATCTATTAAAATTCAGCCCATCATGTGTTTGTTTATATGTTGACAAGATGATGTACACCCAGCAGGTCAAGGGTGATGTGAACTGTTTTGGTGTTCTTGTCAAAGCAGCTAAAAAAAGAGCATTTAAATAATTTTTGTAGAATAATTGTCTAAGAATGTAAGAGCAACATACAGAATTCTTTGAAAAAAAAATCTCTACTGATCTAACACAAAAATCTGAGCTTGTTATCAATCAAAAAGACTTTCCTACTTCTTTTCTAATATGTTAGAAAATTGTCAGCTCAGATAGAAAAGCAAATAGCAAAATTAAACAGAAAGGAATTGATTTAACTACTTGGGTGGTTTATCCAGTACCAGATAAAATTTTTCACTTGGGCTTGTCACTTATTAAATACATGTTTTTAATAAATGAGGCTATACAGCACTATTTTGCTATAAATAGTATAAAGTCAGAATTAACTTTATGAGGGTATCAAATGTATTTCTTTGGCCATCATTCATGTGTTTGATTTTTTGTTTGCAGTTATGAAGGAAAAATACTGCCTGAATTTAAATTATGTCAATCTAGTTGTCCTCACAGATACACCTTGTAAATCCAAAAGTTGCTGTATCAAGGGTGGTACTTGTGTAAAACTGGATCCCAAACTCATATGCTGAAGGATTCCAAAGCATTCTCTCAATTAATTTTATTGTTATTAAATTATATTCTCATGAAGTGGGCTAAGAGCTAAGACAACTTGTTGTAGAAGAATCTCCTTCTGTCTCACATTTTTGTTAATTGTTTTTTTCAGCACCTTGGAGTCATGTGCCTCAGAAATATATAGTTCCTGTCCTGACATAAAGCTAGCACATAGTTATTTCAGTGTCATAAGAGAAGTAATAGAAGAGAATAGATAAAGAAGATGAGTTTCAAGGGAAGAAAAAAATGTACGGTTTTCTCGGATTTGTTATGTGCATGTTGTCAAAATGTTGGGGTATCCAAATGCTTCAGTGTTTTAGAAGGGAACAGGTGGATTTGGAATGCAGAGTGGAGCTGGGATGAGAAGTCTGAGAGAGAAGAAGGGCGTGTGAAGGTGAAAAAGAAAGAGTGGGTGCATAAAGGGGAGGAAAAGAAGAGCTGGATCTAGGCAGTGTGGGAAGGGAGGGATCAGGTATCTTGCGGATGAGGAACACAAGGTGACTGCTGGACATGAGCTGTCCTGTGATGTTGTGCTGCAGAAGTGGCAGTGTTGGCCCTCATGTCCCCCTTAAGAAGAGGGACCTGAGAACAGCTCATGTTAGCTTCAGATTTCCTGTTCCTAAAGGCAACAGGCTGTGCTGGTCTGGCTCTGGAGAAGGCTTATTCCTGGGCCCTGGGGTTCCTTGAAAAGCTGCTCCTTGGATCCGGTCTGGGAAAGGAAGCAGAGCAGCCTGTTCTTTTATTCATATTACAGAAAGGAGGTTCAGGGGTTTTCTGAACTGAAATACTGCTAGCTTTTTTTCTTCTTCTTCTTTTGTTATATATTTCTAAGACTGTTCTGGCAAAGAAAAGTCCTTATAACTTCGATTCAAAATGAAAGCCAAGAGCCTCCTTCACATATCTGTGAGCTTCTCTCTTTACTCCTTCAACTTGCCTTAACCTTTCTCTGAAAAGCACTGCTTTAAATATTTCTCTTTTTTTTTTTTTTTTTTTTTTTTTTTTTTTTTTTACTTTTCTGGTGGGACTGCCAACCATGAACCAGTTAGAACTAGTTGTGAGATTGCAGTGTACAGACTCTTGTCCAGATAGAGCTGAGCTGGTAATACCAAAGGCAATGGCATGGTCATCAGATGCTAGTGCCCTTTGATCACAAAGGCTGTATTTACCCTCTGCAATGAGGTGTTGGGCTGAGTTATTTCTGAATGAGCTACGCCACTTGCCTGGCACAAAACAGCTGAGTTTTCAGAGTTGTTAGCCTGGATGCATTATTGCAGTGCGCCCAGGTGTGATGCATTAAGCTGCATTGCATAATAGTTATCAAGGTTTGAGATTCTGCTCCTAACGCCACCTAAACCAGTGATTGAGGTTCTGAGCAGAGCTCAGTGATTAGACTGAATACAAGATGTTGATGTCCTGGGAAGAAAACAAAAAGTGTCACAATTTGCCTGCTGTGCTGGGCTGTTTATTATGATGGTCTCTATTTGGATGGCACAGATCTTTCATGCACATAATATGGGCAAATCTGAAATACAAAAATCTGAAATTTGATTATATCATTTTTTAACTTAATTTCAAGAGTTAAGCTCACAGAAGAATGGAAAAAATCATTATCAAATCAATGAAGAGAGTTGTACTTAGTTTTCTGGAAGCTTACGTTCAATTTTGAGGTATAGCATTTAAAGCACTTAAGCAGTACATTGTAAAGCAAAGGAAGGAGGTGAATGGGTTTTGAGACTGGAGGTATATGCAAAAAAATGCAGTTCTCTTGAACTTTATTTCATTCTGTTTTGTTTAATTCAATTTTATTCTATTTTATTTTTGTTTATAAACAGCTATTAAAGGCTACAGTGTGGTTTTATAACCCTGTAAATTGGTACATGAATTACAGACAAGTGTCACACTTGCATTACATTTTCCAGATTTTCCAAGTTGGTCAGACTGCATGCTCTTTGGACAATGTTTCTGACAGTTTAATTAATTGTAATGGGAATATAACAAAATGCTCATGCCTTTAACTGTATTCTTTGGCAAGTATTACACTTCATGAAGAACTTCATAACTCTAAAAAGGAAAAAATCCAATATATTAGTTAAACTTTTTCATTTTTATTAATGGCCTTTCTTGTGTACTTTCTTATGTGGGAAACAGACTTTCAGGCAAGAAGAATGAAAACAAGAGAACCAAAGAAATGTCTCTTTCAGAGTCATGCTAATAGTCTGTCATGAGCCTTATGAACAGATTAGCTCCCATTCAGTGAGTGTGCTTAGAAATAATGAGGTATGGTATAGGTTTTAGTCACTGGTTATAGATACATGATCCTTGGTGTTAGGGTCAGATGTTAAAAAAAATAAAATAACAGCCAAGTTACCTGCTCGTAACTGCAGTTGCTTCCCAGAGGCTACTAAGCTGTTGTCCATGGCTCCCTGGTGGTCTGCAGGACCTTGCAAAAAGTTCTGCAGATTGCATGGAGGACTGAGTTCAAAGGAGTCTCACTAGGTGGTATAATTGTGAGCTGTATTTCAGCACCATCCTGACAGCTGCTTTCCCTGACACAAGACAGGACCTGCGCCATGCCTGGCATTGGTATTCCACTAGGATTTCCACATATGCCGTTAAGGATGTCCATGCACTCATCAGACACTTGTTTGCAAATGTCATATTTGTGCATGCAGGCACTCAGATTGACTATGAAATCTTGTCATAGCTGAATGCCAAGTGTCAATACAGAATATGGGCATAGCTCACTTCAGCAGGGTAAAAACCGACCTTCCTTGCAGTTGGTTGCGCTGTCTGGATAATAAGATTATGGTGAGAGTCACTAGATGACACTGTTACATAGTTTCATACAATCTTACTTCTTAGTGCCTGTGTTCATTCTTTGAAGATCTGCTGTACTGTCTCCTGTGTCCTGGTTCCTGTTAGACTATACTGCTGCAAGCACCAGGATGATTTTCTGTCTGATGAATCTTTCTGTCTAGACTTTGCTGGAAGGCAGAGTTGGTCCTTCATTTTGGACTGAATATAATTTGCATCCCAGAGACCCAATTTTGCCAGCAATGATTTCTTCTCTATTAAGAAAGAGATCTGCAAAGACCTCTGCCTTTGGAGAACTCAGAAAATACTCATGTCCACCATGGAACAAGGCTGTGGTGGCCCAGGGTCTGTTGGGTGATCTAGTGTGGTGCCTTTGGAGAGAGCAGGTCAGCAAGGGGAGCCACAGCTGCTTTACTGGAAGCCCACCTTCTGTCCCAGTACAACCTGGTTCTGCTGTGGAGTGATGGACTGTTTGGAGCCACTGTCATATCTTTTTTTTTTTTTTTTTTTTCCCCTTGGCCCTTCTCCCAGTGGAGGGATAAGAGCCTCTTGTCTTAAGTAATGCCTTTTTTGTCCCCCATCTGATAAGGCTGAAACTGTTAGGCTCACCAGGGTCTATTATTTTGCGCTGTCATTTGCAATGTCAAGATTTTGCTGCAATGCAACCAATGTTACGCAATTATTGTCAGGCTCCAGCCATACTCATGTTCTTGCCACTCGCACATTATCTCAAGGCTTCCAGAGAATGACTTGAGGCATCCCAGCCAGTCAGTATTGAAACTAAAATTGAGTGGAAGTGGCATGCTTTTAGGGTTGTTTTTGTTGTCTTTTTTTTTTTTTTTTTTTACTTTCAAGCATGTGCTTGAAAAGCTTTCCCAACACAGTAGTTTTGTGAGCAATATGAAAAAAGTGATTTTTTTTTCTTTTGCTTTTGAGTTGCCCTGCTGGAATCATTTACTGGGTATGAAAGGTCATTTCAGGCAAGCAGCTTTCAGCAGCATTACAACCACAGCTCTCCTAGAAGTCACTGTTGCTGCTGTTCACTGTACCAAAAAAAGAGAAAGAAGAAAAAAAAGCTCAAATTAAAAGAAAAAAAAGGGAAAAAATAACAATATTCCTTGCATAATTTCTCCTGGGTGGTTGACAGCATGCTTTCATTGTCCAGTTGTAATGGAGATTAAGAATTTTTAAGACTGGTATGATGCTATATATTTACTTCTAAATGTATTTATATAAAGAAGCTATTCCTGTTTTGGAGGTCAAAAATCCAATACAATAGTCACACTCAAATGCTAAGATGATAAAAATTGTTCATACAATTTTTTTTTCTTAAAGAGCACGAGAAAGCAATCATTACAAAAGCAATACAAAAATGGCTGACTCTTTTGAGCACTAGTCTCATGAACTCTCTCCAGGGTGTGACATTTTATAGCAGGCCGTATTTGCACTCTCAATCACTAACTGTCCATGTCAGTAAGTTAAGAATCTGGTATGAGTCAATTAACCTTGCTTATAATCGCTCATTGTAGGAGAAGATCAGGTACAAGACCATCTCAGGAACCTGAAGGTGCACAAGTCTGTGGGACCTGATGAGGTGCATCTGCGGGGTCCTGAGGGAACTGGCACTATCCATCATGTTTGAGAAGTCGTGGCAGTCTGGTGAAGTTTCTGCTGACTGGAAAAGGGGAAATAATAACCCCCATTTTTAAAAAGGAAAAAACAAGAAGACAGAGGGAAGTACAGGCTGGTCAGTCTCACCTCTGTGCCCGGCAAGATCATAGAGCAGATCCTCTTGGTAAATATGCTAAGGCACATGGAAAATGAGGTGATTGGTGACAGCCAATGTGGCTGCACCAAGGGCAAATTGTGTCTCACAAATTTGGTGGCCTTCAATGATGGGGTTACAGTTTTGGTGGATAAGGGAAGAGCAAGTAACATAATCTACCTGGACTTGTGCAAAACTTTTGACACTGTCCCGCATGACATTCTTGTCTCTAAGTTGGGGAGACTGAAGGACCACTCAGTGGATAAGGAACAGGCTGGATGGTCGCACTCAAAGGGTTGTAGTCACCAGCACAATGTCCAAGTGGAGACTGGTGACAAGTGGTGATCCACAGGGGTCGGTACTGGGACTGGGGTTGTTTAACATCTTTGTTGGAGACATGGACAGTGTGATCGAGTGCAGCCTCAGCAAGTTTGCTCATGACACCAAGCTGTGTGGTGCAGTCGATGCACTGGAGGAGGGATGCCATCCAGAGGGACCTTGATGGGCTGGAGATGTGGGCCCATGCCAACCTCATGAAATTCAACAAGGCGAAGTGCAAGGTCCTGCACGTGGGTCAGGGAAACACCAAGCACAAATACAGGCTGGGAGGAAGTTGGGTTGAGGGCAGCCCTGAGGAAAAGGACTTGTGGGTATTGGTTGAGGAGAATCTGAACATGACCTGGCAATGTGCGCTTGCAGCCCAGAAAGCCAACTGTGACCTGGGCTGCATCAAGAGAAGCATGACCAGCAGGTTGAGGGAGGTGATTCTCCCCCTCTGCTCTCATAAGACCCCATCTGGAGTACTGAGTCCAGCTCTGGGGCCCCCAACATAAGAAGGACATGGACCTGTTGGAGCGGGTCCAGAGGAGGGCCATAAAGATGATGGCAGGGCTGGAGCAGCTCCAATATGAGGACGGGCTGAGAGGGTTGGGGTTGTTTAGCCTAGAGAAGAGAAGGCTCCAGGGAGACCTTATAACAGCCTTCCAGCACTTAAAGGGGGCTACAGGAGAGATGGGGAGGCACTCTTTATCACAGAGTGTAGTGATAGGACGAGGGGTAAGAGTTTTACGCTGAAAGAGGGTAGATTTATACTGGATATTAGGAAGAAATTTTTCACTGTGAGGGTGGTGAGACACTGGAACAGGTTGCCCAGAGAAGCTGTGGATGCCCCATCCCTGGAGGTGTTCAAGGCCAGGCTGGATGAGGCTTTGAGCAACCTGGGCTAGTGGGAGGGGTCCCTGTCCGTGACAGGGGGATTGGAACTAGATGATCTTTAAGGCCCTTTCCAACTCAAACTGTTTTGTGATGTATTGCACTCTGATGATGCCCATTTCTCTCCATTGTCTCTACAAGGATATGGGGTAGTAGAATTAGGTTATATACTTGCATTCAGTTCATTCATGTTGTGTGAAAAGAATACTACCTTAAAGTCACTAACAAACAATTTTATTCTGCATATGAACAAAGGAAATAATCACTAGTGCCCCAATATTTATTATTCGTTTCCCCTAGTGTAAATTTACTAAGAGCATGCCCTTACTTTGTAGCTAAAGATGTGTATGTGTGTCTGGACAGATACAAACCAACTAACTTTAATCGAGGTAATTATTTCAGCCTTATAAATAATGTAACTCCAGCAACACTGAGCTTACCATGGGATGCAAAACTCACACTAAACCATGGTAAATAGCCTTAAGTACATACCATGCTGCCATGACTGCCCTGCTATTGTGAGCCGGATAGCTAATTTACACCTAGAGAACAAATTTATCTGCATCAGTCCCAGTCACTTTGATTGCAGTGTAGACATGCTCTCAATCATTAGGATTTTTAATCTGTGATTATACTTGATATGTATGAAAGCAGAACTGGGCTAATATCTTTTCCTATGCAACGCATCTGGTCACTCTGCTAAAGCAAAGGTTACTTAAATGAAGCATTCTCTGTTTTGCAAATGCAGAGCCACCAATATTTTTCTTGGATAACGTTTGTTCCCAATTGTAGCCATCAGAAGGTCAGAAGAAGTTCAGAATGACATGATGGAGTTTATCTATTTGTTTGGAAAAATGATCTGGATATTGCCATAGCAAGTTATATTAAATTGCTTTGGTTGTATGTTATAGAATTTTTTATATTAATCCCATATTTTAAACGCATTTATGAAACAGTTGAGCTTTGACTATTATAGTTCAGATCTGTGCAATTTTATAATTGAAACATTTGCAAATTTACAGTTTAAATTATTTTGATAGGGACCAAACATAGATGTGTTTTAAAAGAAAAGCTTTGGATAATTGCATCATGATGGATCTTTTGAGTCCTGTTCATTTCTGCTCTCAAAGATATTAAATCAATACAAATCTCGGGACTGATTGTATGCAATATGTGAATGATGTATGTGATGAGGTTTGGATTTTTTTTCTCATTTGTGTGAGCAGTATATGTAGATGTGCCATTAAAGTCAACAGAACACTTAAGCAGAGTTACAATGTTGATGGCATGGTTTGCCTCAGGTGTAAAATGGGAATTGCAATGCATATCTTTTGTAATATTACAGGCAAAAAGTGCTACAATCATTTATTATAAGTGAGATAAAGTCTGCCTGCTCTTTCTCTTCCATCACCACAATCATTTAATATCGTGCCAGCTATCTGCTGGCTGCTGGTTATTATTGTACTGACTTTTAGAGGACTTACACCATAATTAAGAGACTGACTCATAGATGCTCTGCATTGTGGAGCATGATGCCTTTTGACACTATTTGTAGTCCTTGCATGGAATTTTCTGTGTTAAAAGTTGCTCACGTCAGTTTAAATTTGGGTATGATTCAGATCCTGTTTATAACATTTAAAACTTTTTTGAAGCTGAGGGGGTTTTTTTAGTGTTCATTGATTTTAAACATTTTTAGAGAAATCACATTTTAGATGGAGAACATATGTCATCAAAAATGACATTTAAATTTGTTGAATATTAAATGATCTACAGTTGAACTATATTATTGCTAATGATTTACCTGTAGTGATTGGAATGAATTTAATTCATGTCAGAACGATAATTCTAGGAAGGCAATAATCCCTTCTTCATTTTTACTAAATTTGATTTAATAAATATGTAAATTAAATCTCCTGAAATGTGGAAAAAGTAGCGAAAAAGTAGCAAAAAAGTAAATGACAACAGGAAATGTAATTTTCTTCTTTCAAGACTGCCAGACATTCAGTATAATACAGGATATCCTGTATATATAGTGAAGTCAAATATGAAAAGCATACAGGGCACACTCTTTTCTCATGGCAACTGTGGTTTTCTAAACATGCAGCAACTTAAATTTCCAGAGATTCAGGAAAACAGCAGCTGTATCTGGACCTGTTGCCTGTGTAATTGGTTCAACACATGAGGTTTGTTGAGTGTGCGCAAGGTGTGCACTGTGACTTTTCTGTCCAGCAGTGTTCCAGATTTCACCTTCTTGCTGCTTCACATTTCATGACATGACTTCTAAAAGTAGTTATACGCTTTTGGGATGCTGTCAAGAAGATTATCGAAGATGCAGATGGGTATTAATGGGGATCAGCAAAGGTCACTGACCCAATCTATATCTCACTGCCAAGCAAAAATTACTGAGTTTTTGTGAGCATTTTTTGTCACCACCATACCTATTCTCTACTTACATATCACAAGGCCAGATATCTCAGGACACCGTTCCTCCTGCATCTGCAGACAGAGACTCCACCGTACATTTTGCTCTTCCCTGTGCTGAGCTTAAGTGATGAGCAGTGCTGAGTACATAAAACTGAAAAATGTTTAGGTATCAGTGTTATACGCTAGAATCAGTGGAGAAGTGGAGATTATTACAGCAATTAAAGTTTTGGGGACAAAGGACACACATCCATACTAAAAAGAGGCTTCATTAGTCCTGCTTACTGAGCAACTAGCCTTTAAATTATGGAATGCTCCTGAATGTACCTCATTATTAAGCCACTGGTAAGTGTCTTTTCCTCTCAGTCAGTTTGTTTATTCATGCTTGATTCCAAGGATTTGCTCAATTTTCTACTAAGTATAATATATTTCCTATCCAGATGCCACATGGGATTACTACACAATTTACTTATCTGGACAAAATAAATGTCTTTCCTTTGAAGCCTGGAGTAACTCACATCCTTCTCTGCTCTCTGCTGGAGAATGAAAAGTCTTTGAGAAAACGAAGCAAAATCTTCCACAATGACATACTGTTGTATTCTGTTGGATGATCCTCGGTATTTTTTGACAGAATGAGTCAGCAGAGGCTAGACTCATAGTGCATTAACCTCTCCTGTCTCACTCTTCCCATACTCCCAGTTTCTTGGAGAGTTTTTAGACAAATTTGAACAGGCTAAAATGACAGCCCTGGGATTGCAGCAGTTGTTTGAGCTGTCTCAGTACAGTGTCTTATCTAAAGTTGGCCATGACTCTGTAATAGCAGTGACTCCCTAATGCTAAAGTACTTTTTCATCTTCTCCCTTCACCTTTTACTTTGATTTTTGGCTGAAAACATTGGCCTCTTTAGTTTACTGTTGTTAGGTGGAGCGAGTTCAAGATACTAAGCAACCAAGGGTTTTGAGTTTAGGAATGTTTTCAAAATAACTATAAAATATGAAATTTATGTTATCCAGAATATGTTGGAGGTCAGTTCGCCCTCAAAACACAATGTCTGACAATCGTGCTTTCTTAGTGTGGGTTAGAAAAAGAATATAGTAGACTTAGGAAAACATAATAATTTAAGAAGTGACACATTTCAACAAAGACATAAAACTGTAGGCAGTACAGAAAAGAAGCAAAACCTTAGGAAACCATTACTTCATTAGGACAAATATTTTATGTCTTTAAAAAGACTCCTTATTAAAAAGGATGAGCTCTAGGACATTCATGTTTGCATGAAATCATAAATCTGCCATTTGAGAACAAGAAGTGATTCTCTCTATGGATAAATTGGTTTTTATTACAGCTTCATCAAATTCTTTGAAAATAGTTAATCTGAGTGCACGGTTAGGAGTTGGCACACAGTTATTTTTAATATTCTCTTGTTTTACAAGTGTAGTGGTCAAGCCAGTTAGGAAAGTCAGAACCATATAGTAAGGATGCAGTCTGCAAGGCATAAAAAAGAAGCTGAACAAGGGCTCATTTGCTTGCTATTAGCAGGAACATGTTCGTCTTGAGAACCCATTACATAAAATATACAAATTTACTCTTTTATTTCACACATTGTTTAGGTTCTCCTGCTCTTTCTCTAGTATGCCTTCCTTTTCCCTTTGCCCTCAAAAGTATGGGCTAATACATACGAGCTAAAGTTACCTACCTTCCCAATGGACTGGCAGCCAGGGGATATAAGAAAGGACTTAGATTTTAACTTTTCTGCATGTAGATTCAGGGTTTATTTTCTCCACGAATGGGAGGGAGCTGGTAGAGCTCTGTACCCCACAGGGAAACCCAAGGCTTTTCTCATCTGACAGAGGGGAAGTGGGGTAATTCCTGCTTAGCTCAGGACAACTATGAAGTTGCACTCCCTGTTAATCTCTTCGTATTGAAGCAGAGAATTTTTGTGATTATGCATGAGGGAGAAAGAGATAGGAAAGGAGTGGGGAAAGGTTACACTTTCATCACATTTTCTGGGTCTCCCAATTCATTTAGCCTTATCTGTGTCTTTTAGATTGCAAGCTCTTAGGTGCCATGACTGGTTTTATGTATGCCTTTAATAGCCTATCACTGGTGTATAACAGATAACTAGTTACAAGTTGTGGAGGTTTTGCAAGGAAGCAATTTTTTTTTTCCAGAGAATGCTTAGAAAATAAAACTGTTTTCATACAAATGTCAGTTTCAGGGAAACTTCCGATGTATAAATCTTTAGGCAAAATGGTTCAAAATAATCTAAACATGTTGTTCTTAAATTTTCTAAACAGAAAGTTAATTTCTCAGTTCAGAAAGCCTTTCAGCTTTAAAGCTCAGTAAGCTTATAATGAAACATTTTATTATGGTTTGTAAAATCTTGAAATCATCCAAGTGACCTTTTTTTTTTTCTTTAAGACTCACTCCAAAACATTTTGTTGTTGGTATTGCTTTACAAACAATGTGAGGTTTTGGCTGTATCCAGTAAAATAATTTTATATGCAGCTCTGCTAAACAGTGATTAATTTCCTCTTTGTGTTAAACTTAGGGGATGGTGGGAAAATAATCAAATTAAAACTGGTTTATTTAGCTTTGTTTTTAAAATTTAGATTTAGGGGGGGAAAAAACCTCATTTTGGATGAATAATTTTACTATTAAAATTTTTGACACAGATTATATTCAGTGACTCTATTGATTTCTAATTAATTCATCTACTTTGAATTCCCTTTTAAAAAAGTCAACATTTAAGGCCAGTGCACTTGCTGCTCAAACTACTCTCCTGTTTCTGAAACTTAGCTGCTTCATCTGTGTTAGCCTACATAAGCCATCTAAATATTTTCACTGAAAAGTGTTTGGGGCAAAAAAAATGCCCTTTTACTTAAAATTGTTTTGTCACACTGAACAGAGTTGAGAAAGGCTGGAAGGACAAAAATAAGCTGTAGGGTGTTAAAGATGAAACAGAAAAACGCGTAATGGAATAGAGAAAAAGATGAACACAAACCTTCACAGTCACTCCTTGATTTTCACCCTGTTGAGGCATTCTTGGGTGTTTTTCTGCTGCCTTGATAAAATGAGGGACAAGAAAAAGGAGCATGATGAGACAGTGGCTGATCGGAGAGTAGAGGCAAGTAAAGAGAATTTTTAATAATATTGGTTAAATATAAAAGAGAAAGTTGGAAATTAGTAGTAAGAAAAATGTTTCTTAATCTGTTTTAGAAAAAGGGACAGTGAAGAACCATGGCAGCATATTGTAACAAGGTGCTATGCGGTCATGGAACGGCATAGCACATAGATCCAAATGTAACCAGTTATGGAGCATATTACACGTAATTTTAGGCATGGCAGAGTTTGATTCACTCCAGGAACAAGGAAACATGCTTCTTGTTGAATTGCCAACACTGTTACTGTCAGCATCTCCATGTTGCTTATACATCTCCAGTCCCAATATTGTCTTGGTTAGATACCAGATAGCTTCTGAGAACTGACTGAAGCCCTGCAGAATATAGCTTGGCTCCGTGCTAGCCTCTTGGAGAGGGGTAAATTTACATTTTTTTGTGAGCCTGTATCATTCTACAATTTTAGAAACTGAGTTCATGAGTTACATGTAGTGCAAATGAAGAGCAGGCTACAGCTCTACTGCTTACTTCTACATCAAATCTTTCTGGACTACACTTTTTCTTGACATTACTCTAGAATGTGGATACCTAAATGGGAAATGCTTAATTTTTGTAATCATCCACATAATTTTACAAAGTAAGTGCTTCCACTCTCATCTGTTGAGGCTCTCAGTCAGGTTTTAATTTTCATGTTGTAAAGACGTGATGAGTACATGAGCAGTTACTCAGATTTGCTGGTCATAATTTGAGATTAATTACAAAACATAGGTTTGCAACAATGAGCCTGCCAAAAATCTATCAAACATTGATCCTTTTCCATGTCAGCAAATATGGAAATGAAAAGGATGAAGGATAGCTGAGCTGAAGAGCAGTTGGAACCTGTTGTGTTTCATCCACCTCAATAGATAGGCAAAACATTTTAATGATGAGTCCACCCTCTATTTACAGTATACACAATTCATGACAGTGTTTTTTATAACTCTGAAAATTACACTTACTAAATATGAGAAGATACAGGTTTTCTTGATTACTTAAACCTAAATGTTTATTCAAGCTTTCATGAGAAGTTTGTCTTAATTTAAACAGAACTAGGGCTGCTGAACGGATGCCATTTTTTTGATGTGGACTCAGTACACATGAAACAAGTTTTAATACCATCCACACTCATTTAACTGGTAAATGTATTCTGCAGAGGCTTTTCTTCGGCGTGGTTTGTGTGCTGCAATCAGAATGAAACTGAAGTCGACTTTTTATAAGTAGACTGTATTTAAGGGTTTTATCCTTCATTTAATGTAATAAAATGATTTCTGGCTTTAATTAAAAAAATCTGAAGAAATGTGTGTAAATATTGCTGCTGTAGTTCAGAGCAATGCGGTATTACTTGTATTTTCCCTTTTGGTGTTGATGTTATGCTGAAGTTGGAGAAGCTAACACATTGTGGATATTGCTGCTGAGAAGGAAAAGGGAAAAAGATAGGCTTGAAACACAGCCTGCGAGATGGCAAAAAGCCAGTGCACTGAAAAATGGCAAACGTCACATTTAACAGCTGGACGCAGAAATATTTCTCTTTAATTTGGAAGGAGAAAATTTTTTTCACAGCAGGGCACCCTCAAAAGAACACAACATCAAAGAGGGTGGGTCTCCCCAGTCAAACATCATCTGGCTCCAGTGATGGAGCAAAATGAATGAACTGTCAGGACTTTTTTCCAGTGTGTATGTTTTTGCCAAGTAAAAAGTAAAAGGTTCAGTGGCTTGTTCTGATCACAGACCAAATCCTGATAATGGAAAGCTGATTCCCTAAAGTCTTCCTCTGATCAGCTGACAGGTAATGTCTGAAGAAGACCCCAGATTGATTGGTGGTCCACTTTGTATTGATGGCCCCTGCCACGCTTAGAGATAAGTGAGATATGCGAAACGCTTAACAGCTCTGGAGGGCTCCTGTGATTGTGACTCAAGGCAATGTTTAATCTAATGTTATAATCCTCACAGAAACAAACTCTCTTCCAAAGAAACTTAACATGATACTTACCAATACCAGACCTGCACTCTGGCAAGAAAAACATCCATTTCACATTCTCCACCATGCATCCACTGGCAACACCGGCACTACTCTTTAATGCACCCTTTTCATCTTCTTTACTCTGACTTCAGCCCCAAAGCAGTTGCAAACTAACCATCACCATACTGGTTTCTGACAATCCTACAATCTAACAAATTGTAAAGAATAATACAGCACAGGAATTTTTTTCAATATAAAAAAACATGGTGACACAATTTGTGTAGCCATTACTCATTTGTTTTATGAGGAATCTCAGGCATAGTTTATCATATACTTTATTACTTGACCTTTTAATCATCATCTGGGGAATTTAGCATTCCAGACATTCCAAAATATTCCAAACTAAAAATATCAGTGTGCCTCATTATTTAAAACACACAAAGGAATTAAGTGTATTTTCTAAAATATGTCACTTTTACTGAAATTCCTCATTTATGGTGAGCCTTAATGAGACGTTTAAAAAAGGATTGAAGGAATTATCTGTGCAGTCAGTACTGTAGTAGCAAATGGGTGCTCTGCTGAGATAGATGTTCTACACACACACTGTAAAGACAGCCCCTACCCATATTCACTTACAAACTCAGAGTGAAGATAAACAAATGGTGCCCCAAAAAAAAAGGATCAAAATCCCTGTTTTCTACAGCCACAGGATCAGGACACAGAGTTTAAGTACTTGCTGTAAGTCATGTGACAAATCTTTTTCAGAGCAGAGGCTGAACCCAGGTATCTGCAGAGCAGTTCCAGTGTCTGAACAGAGGTGCTTAATGCCATTTTAAATCCTGGAGAGTATCTAAGACACACAGACAGGGCTGACAGGTAAGGCACGGAACTTAGGGAGATCTGCCTGCCTTCCAGAGCAGTCACTGGAGGATCAGTAGGATCCTCAGGGCCATCAGAAATGCTAATGGAAGCTCCAGTTTAGACACCTGAATATAACTCTTTGCACACTAGTTCAGTGCCAAACCCTTATCGGTGGGTCACAACCATTACACTAGGTAGCAGTGCTTTTGTCAGAGCAAAGTAATGTTCTTGATGTTGCTTGAGAGTGAGGCTACTCGTGGACAGGCTTTCGTTTCAGAGGGGGTTTTTTTACATGTAATTCCTTTCTGAATTAGAATGTTGTTTCAGTTTCTTTTTTCTCATAGAATGCCATGAAGCATGAGTCAGGAATTTCAAAGTGAAGGTGCTGAACGTCATCACTCTCTTGTGTGCTGATGAGATGATCTCCAAAGATCTCTTCCAAACTCAGTGATTCCACAATTCCCTGAAGTGACCCTGACTTCTAGTGAGACCATAACCTCTCATGCCACATGCAAAGGAAATAGAAGAATTCCCTGTCTCAAGGCAAGAAGTCTTGCTTAGAAAGTTAGAGCAAATTATATCTGCTTGTATGTGCCTGAAAAGCAGATGGGCATGTAGGGTTCCAAAGCATCCAAGTAAGTAGGAATTTGAGTCCCATTGACTTCAGTGGCAGTTTTAAGTCTAACTTGATAAATGATTTTTTCCTGTTTTACTACAGGATTGAGAGCGTCTCTAGGAGACCTGTGCTTGAGAAGACAAGTACCTTTCTAACCTGGATCTTAAAATTCTTAGGGGGATATGGAATTGGAGGTTTAAAAAAATCCTAAAGGGAAACAAAAGAATAAGAAGCCACAAGTGCTTCAAAGTGAAAGAAACCAAAATCCCTAATTTGGGAAGCTTCATTTACAAAGTGATAACTGTGCCATATATTCTATGTGCCATAGTTAAATATGTAGGAAAGTAGCACTAAGCACTCAAGGCTGCGATTTTTAGGTCTAAAATCTGCTGCCTTCCTGGAAGTGCTAATTCACACATAGACACAGTTTCATGCACAAAACTATGAAAACACAGTTTGGAACCTTGTTTTGAAATAGAAATTACAGGAGTGAGGGATCAAAACCTGTTCTCTCCTTGCACCATCAGCTTCCTCTTAGTCAGTAGTAAGGTAAGCCCTGAATCGTATTTTAGCAACTGACCTTCCTTGCTGTCTCTGCAACTTCCTTCTTTTTCACATATTAGAATCAGGACAATTTAGAATGATTTCCATTTATGAGTGTCTTCCACTTAGTGATTTCTCTAAGGTCACCAAGTTATAAGTAAGTCACCTTAGGAGCTGTGTACCCACTCACTTATTTCAGCTGCATGGCCTACCTTGATGCTGAGTGATGAAATCCGCCAAAACTTGTTTTTGTACATGTTGCTTTAGAGTGCTGTCCTCTGTCACATTATGTTTGTAGTTAGCTATTTTGCCCTTTTAATTCTTTGTCCAACTGGATGAGTATATTGACTATATGGAAATAGGCTGGAAGAACATCTCAGCTGAATGACAGAGGACCCCTCTAGAACATTTGATTGCTTGTAAAAGAATGAAAAAATACGAAACAAACATTTTTAAATTTCACTTTGCAATGTCTAAAGGTTTTGAGAAGCTGCAAGGATATGGCTAAAGCTCTGCCATTACCTTGCAAAGGAACCAGTCATGTTTTCAGAGGCACAGGGGGCAACAAACCTCACCATAACTGTCTTGATGCCCTGGCTTAGAGTATTGCCTTGGGAGCTTTATTACTGAGTAGGTTCAGTGAGGTTTTCCAGATGAGTGAGGGTTTTCAGGATCAGGGGCTTACAGTCTTCTTGTAACTCCCTCCCTGATATGTGTACTTGGGTATGCATCTACCAGCCAACTGGTGTGAGAGTCTTCTGTTTGGGTTATTTCAGCTTTGATAATTTGCCTCTCTGTTTTTAAACCATCTTTTCCTTTTTAGTCTGTTTTTTTCTATACTGAGCCTAGATTGGCAACACTTTTCCTCTTCATGCTCCCTGTCCTGCATGAATGAGACTGTAGAGAACAACCTCAGTCAGACAGACTCAGACAGAGGGTGGTGGTCAATGGCTC
>NW_010119629.1:0-924 GCF_000699245.1 Pterocles gutturalis | reverse complement strand
CGAGTGCTTGGCTTGAGTCTCCTTGGGAGAGGTGTCCCTGGCCCTGGGGGGGGGCCAGGGGGGAGCTGCGGCGCCCAGCTCCACGCTACCCACGCTTAGATGGACACCTCATACTCCCGTGTGTCCTGCGAAGGAAACAGACTGCGAGGGGTTGGACACCCGCCGCGGCCACGGGGCATCTCCCACCCCACAGAGCCCTGGGGGGACGTCCCAGCCCATGTGTCATCCCTGGATGGATGTCCTGTGTCTCATGGGTTCCCTGGATGGACGTCCCTTCCAGTGTATGGGCCCTGGATGGATGTCCCATTCCACGTGCAGTTCTTGGATGCAGGTACCATCCCCTGCATGGGCCCTGGATGGATGTCCCATCCATCCCATGAATGTTCCCAGGATGGATGTCCCATCCGTCCCATTAATGTTCCCTGGATGAGTGTCCCATCCATCCCATGAATGTTCCCAGGATGGATGTCCCATCCGTCCCATTAATGTTCCCTGGATGAGTGTCCCATCCATCCCATGAATGTTCCCAGGATGGATGTCCCATCCGTCCCATGAATGTTCCCTGGATGGATGTCCCAACCCATGAAGATTCCCAGGGTGGATGTCCATCATGTGAGCAGTCCCTGGAGTTGTGTCCCATCCCATGCATGGTCTCTGGATGGATGTCCATCATATGCATGGTCCCTGGCTAGGTGTCCCATCCCATGCATGGTCCCTGGATGGGTGTCCATCCCATGAATGGTCCCTAGGTGGATGTCCTATATCCCATGCGTGGTCCCTGGAGCGCATGTCCCCGTCCCACACCGGTCCCACCCCACGCACAGCCCCTGGTGCACATGGCCCATGCCACGCAGGGTCCCTGTGTCCCCAGCCCCGGCCAGCGTGGCGGCGGGCCAGCACTTACTCCTGTCTCGTAGGTGGGGT
>NW_010119628.1:0-9737 GCF_000699245.1 Pterocles gutturalis | reverse complement strand
TTGTTTGGTTTTGTTTGTTTGTTTGTTTTAAACAGAGAACAAAAATGCAGAGGAAGTGGGAAGGGTTACTCTGTTACTTCCTGAAAATCAACACTCACAATTACCTTTGCCTTCATATTAGCAGCTAAGAATTTATCATGCATTTAGTCATCAAGCATGTAATTCAGGTGCCTATGCATTGGCACTTAGTCCCACGTAAGACATCTCAGAGCATGACTCCTGACTCCACCTGCTCTTTCATACAGTCTCCTGCAGGTCATAAGTCTAATCTGATTGACCTGAGCAGAAGTTCTAGGACATCCTATACTGCAGTGGACACAAATGTGGGGAAATATTTGAGCTGCAACTGAATTTGAAACAAGATACCATCTATAGGAAAAACCTGCTATTGTTCTGGAAGTAATTTTAAAGTTATTAACATAATTCTCTATGTCTCTATTGCAGAGGTTTAGGAAGGGTATTCTACCGGCTTACATGAACCCAACAGACAATCTGAAGTGTGAATGCTCTATATTTCTTTTCAATGAAACGTTCATACTGTACCATGCCACTATGTTTTTTCTTTTTTTTGGACATGCACCAAAACCAAACCTCGTTGAGACATGGATAGTCCTGGTCTCACTTTGAAGTGCAGACAGATGCCTAGCTTATGAATGCCAGGCTTATTTGTCTTTTTACTGTGGAGCATCTACACAAAAGGCAGAACAAACTGCAAAGCTGTGTAATGAATCTATATTTTCCAGTAGTAAGTCAGAAAATCAGCTCTCCGGAACAGATACTCTTCTATACCTTATATCGAGTCACCAGCTAACCAACAAAAGAAAGCTATTTTTTGTTCAAGGAATTGACAAGACAGTAAATCATAAACCTGTCTTCTCATAAGGATTAAAATAACCTTGTGTAGTAAGAGAAAATAAGGTGAAGTAGAAACTATCCACTTGGAAGGTGAAGATTTTTTTTTTTTTAGGTATTCATTAAACACCAAATAAAAATATCATGTCCTCAAGAAAATTGCATCCTTTCAGTACTTGAAGGGAGTCTATAAACAGGAGGGGGAGCAACTGTTTATGGGGGTTGAAGTGACATGAGGGGGAATGGTTTGAAACTAAGAGAGGGGAGATTTAGGTTAGATATCAGGAGGAAATTTTCACTCAGAGGGTGGTGAGGCACTGGAACAGGTTGCCCAGAGAAGTTGTGGATGCCCCATCCCTGGAGGCATTCAAGACCAGGCTGGATGGGGCCCTGGGCAGCCTGCTCTAGGGGTTGGCAACCCTGCCCACAGCAGGGGGGTTGAAACTAGATGATCTTTAAGGTCCTTTTCAACCCAGGCCATTCTACGATTCTATGATTCTACGAAAATCCTCAGATGTTGCTGGAAGGTTTGGAAAGTAAAATACCAGTTCATTGGAGAAGTTCCAACAGATCAGTTTCCACAGACATGATTTGAAACCAGTCAGGTTTGCTATCTTTTTGTCTGTCATCATATTTATAAATATTCTACCCTTCCTTTTCTACTAGCAGAAGTCTCATCATGTACGAAGGCATTACTCTATCCTAGGTTGTACAAGTTTTGTTTTTTTCTCCCCCTCTCTCACAAGCCTTCATTTATTCTCTGCTTGACACTTAGTGGGTTTTTTTGGTGATTTTTTTTCCACTTCTCAATATGTGTTTGTTTCTGACAAGTAAACCAATTCAAAAAGAAAAGCAATGGTGTAAAACAAAAAAGAGCAAAGTATGTTGTGTTTAAAGGTTAAGAATATGGGTATGAAACATAACTATTAAAAGCATTTTTGTGAAAAACATTTTTGTAAGCTAAAAAATAATCCGTATTTACCATGCACAGACACTCAGGGTTGATAAATATTTTAAACAAAATATTTTTTTTTAAAGTTTGGTCTCTCATTTAGTTGAATAAGAAAGAAGTAAGCAGATGGCAGCACAGTATGTGCCTTTTGGATATTATAAGACCTCCATTGCTGAAATACAAAAATCACCTTGTCGCTACTTCACCAGCATAGTAAGCTGTGCTGTTTGAAATGAAGAAACAAGCGTTTAGAATTATGAGTCCACTCAACATGCAGTAGAGTTCTCAAAGTAAATTATAGTTCACGTTCTGAACAGACTTGAACAATTTTTGTAATATTGTAGTTAAAAAATTCCCTTAAAGCAGCTATTAGTTAGGCTTCCTGCCTTCTTTTAATATGCCAACAATAAATATTGTAGCTACAATAAACTACAAAATACCTGAAAATTGCTGTTATGAGATCTTCTGCAACTCAGAAGAAATGTTATACCAGTACAATGCAGTATGACATACTATGTTCTGCAGCACTTAAATAGTCGGTTTAAAATATATTTCTGGAATGCACAGAAGTTTAAATATAGTTTGGAGTTTGTTTGACTTTTAATATGCATTTTTCAAGTTATATATACACTAAGGATACATTTTTTTTCACCTAGATCTAAATGACTAGAGAAAAACAGTTACAGCATGAAACAAGAAAGGCAATGACAGATCAGAGTTCTTGAAGGAATAGCTGGAGTTATTTATCAACAACATCTTTATCAAAGAATGCTACCTGGCTACAGACATTCCTAATAGGGACTTCCTAATAGGGATAAGCCTCTAAGCACAAGGCTTCTACTACATATTTGCAGCCCAATTTTACAGATGGTTTAGGCAAAAGAAGTCTGACTGCTGTGGAAACAAGCATAGGTTGCAGCTACAGGGTATTTTACAGACAGTTGCGAGTAGCTTTGTCTGCACTCCAGGCTGGCTGGATGTAAGCCAGCAGCAGACCAGAAGATGCCGAGGTGCAATTAACATGGCACTGAGCTTGAGCTAATAAGCCTTGCTGGGAGACAGGGCTTTCGGGCTCATGTGGCACTCAGGCTCAGCGCCGTGCTAACACAGCTACATGGCTTCCAGTTTAGATCTGGCTTGCATCCAGCTGGTTCAGAGAGCAGGAAAGGACAGCTGGTATGTGCTCTGAGCATGGGCCAGATTTATTAGTGACTGCCACTGCCTGCAGAAAATGCACACAGCCGAGACTGTGCTGTGAGCAGGACCTACTGTTTCTGCTAGCTGGCAATCCAGGAGATAGGCTGAAGGTACTCGCAAGACAAGTTGAAGGCATAAGCAAGGGGAGATTTGTAGCCAAGACACAATTTCTGGATGTATTTCTTCCATCAGTCTTTGATGACTAAATCAATTATGCCGTCCTTCTGCAAACATATGCTGACACTGCAAACATAACTGCCCTCTGTTCACAGAAGAGAATGGCACAAGTGTTCTTGTTCCTGATGGATATGGCACACAGGAAGGTCAGATCTGCCTGTGGCAACATCCAGACATAACCAAAAATCCCCAAATCTGCTTGCACCATCATGTTCTGAGTTCACAAAACATTTGTATTATAACCCAAAACCCAGTTTATGGGCTTCAGGAAGCATGAAAATTCAAACAGTGAAGTGCACAAACCCAGCTTCCAACTTAGGGACGCCATCTGAAATAGACAAATGAAAGAAAGTCTAATGCAAGGCCCAGTTCATAACCCTATCAGTATACCTATCAGGAGGTTAACTCAGAAACACAGTGCAATTCCTCTTACTCCAACAGGTTAGGAGGCAATTAGAAAACGTTCTTCACTGAGAGGATGCACAAACACTGGAACAAGCTCCTCAGGGAAGCAGTCATGGCCCCAAGCCTGTCAGTGTTCAAGAAGCATTTAGACAACACTCTTAGATTTATGGTTTAACTTTTAAGTTGCCCTGTGTGGTATCAGGAGGTGGACTCAATGATCCTCACAGGTCCCTTCCAACTCAGGATATTCTATGATTCTGTAATTCAACAGACAGTGTTAAAACAAGCTTTGGTCAACAAGAGTGAATGTGTTTTTCAGATATGATAACCCCCTCCACAACTACGTATATTCTGAGTTAAGAGTGTACAGCAAGATCCAAAATCAGCCATTCTTAAGCTTGGGGGGAGGGGAAGAAAAACAAACTTGTACACACTATATAGAATAACAATGAAGAAAAGAAAGCTGACAAAGAAGTTGTGAATTAAATGGAAATTCAATTTACTAAGAAGAGGGGGAGTGACGATCATTTTTAAAAGAAGCTTATTTTTTTAATAAATGTTATTATATATGAGGATTAAAATTGTCATAACATCAGCTCTTTATGTAGATCAAATATCAACAACAGACTACTCTGACTGCAGTGTGCTTAAGGCAAAGTACAGAAAAGAACTATTTACCAAATGGAAGCAGCTTGTAACCCTCAAAGCTGAACTGCTGCAGTTTGAGACCTGTTCTGACCAAAGAAGACAGCGTGCAATGGAAAGGAAGGCAAGAACATATGTGGAGGGTGTAGAACAGATCTGCCTCAGAACTAGCTGCTGCTGGTACAAGGCAGAGAAAGGGTTTCTTCCTGAGAGGATGAAAAGAGATCGAATGAGGAGCTGGTACTACTTGGAACCTGACTTCTGAAAGATAGTGCTTGAGAATTCTTTCCCAACCAAGGAAACGAAGGTTACAAATGTGAGATGGGGGAGGCTAAACCCAGTGACTCCCTTACTGGAAAACAAAGTAGCTAGATACAAACTACACCAAAGAACCACTTAGTAGTCTAGCTTGACTATATAAAAAACTCCCAGTTTTCACAAGACAGAACTTATACTGAGTATCTGATACCAAACTTACAATCATGAACAAAACTTAATTACTAAAACGAAGGATTATACTGAGGGTTTCTTTGATACCACTTTCATACCACTGTCCCAAATGCACTTAGTTCTGTGTAGAAAGGAGCAAGATTTAATTGTACTAGTAGGCATTTTCTCGACAATTCTCTACTAGCAATCTATCACACTGTTTCAGAGTACTATTGATCAAAGGTGTTTTATGATCAAGGTACCTATTCCTACTCAATATACAGATTAAAACTGCCTTTCTACTGTTTTGAAATTTAAGACAAAGTTTACATCCTGAGAAGCAGTTAGGAAGAATTTCTACAGGTTGAAAGTAAATAGTTTTCACAGTGTAATCAGGAATGTGGACAGTAAAATCCATAGTTGAATATAAAGATACCTACAGTCAGTCATTCCCAGCCTTAAGAGACACACAGCAAGATCTTCATACTGGAGACACCCACAAAATGTTCTACTTGTACCACACAGCACTGAATGCCAGGTACAGGCAGAACTCCGAAACCGAGGATTTTTCTCCCTGTGGGTAACAGGTCTCGGTTCTCCACTAGAGGCTTTGGTCTCCAAGCAAGGTCAGCCGTAGCAGCATTTGCAGTCTGACTTCCTCCTACAACCACGGGCTAAGAGCATTCAAAAGCCTTTGTGGATGTACAGCCACTCCATGGATCAAATGAGCAGCTGTGGCTTGAACTGCCTCCAAGTTGTCAGCAACCAGAGTACGGGATAATTCACTCACATCCATGCTTCTGAATTCAAGTTTCTCACAGAAAATTTATTTTTATTGCCTCCAATTACTACTCATGACAACACTTCCACTATTTTTATCTTTTACACTATTAGAGTCTCTACTTGTAAATACTGTCTCTGAAACAGATTTTAGATACAGGTTATGTCCCTGAATCTGTCAGTAAAGATACAGATAAATCTGTGATCTTGCTCCAGCAAGAGCTGGCATGTATCGCCTAAGACGTTTTTATTCATAAACTGTGCCTTGCCCCAGTTACATAGTTTTCTCTTACATTTGTGCTTGAACCCCATGAAAAGATGAGATCTCCCATCCTCAGGGCAAGTCAGTGAATAAAATAAGGGTCCTGTATCACTCAGGCTTAAATACTAAATCCAGTACTTTTACTGCTTTATTGACTGAAAATAAACTATGTAAGAAAACAAAAAAAGAAACATACAGAATGGGGTAAGTAATAGCACTGAAGCTGTATTTCTGAATGAAGTAAATTATTTGCAGAAATAAGTGCCTTTTCAGTTCTTAAAATACGTAATTACTGGTCTCTAATCCAAACTCAAGTGCTCTTAAAGGTTGAGTTGCTTTTAAAATCTGAGGAATCACGATTTTGGAGGCCAGGGTTTCAGAATTGCTTCTCAACCTTCCAGTGGTCATGAAGAAAGATGTGAAAACTCAAGCTTGTAGGAATGTTGAAACACAAAGTTCATGAGCCTCAACCCCATCTTCTCAGTTCTGAGTGAGTTTCAAGAGCATAAAGAGAAGGTTTACTTTTAACAAACTTGTATGAATTTTAAAACAAATGAAACTAAACCAAAAAACTCTAATGAAACTAAAATGAAAGTCAAAATTCAATCAAGTCAAACTGAAAGATATCTTTTCAAATTTTGTTAAGGGGAGCAGATTGGATCCCTCGCTAGATCATACTACTACATTGGGTTTAATATAAAGCACAAACGCTAGCAGTCACTGACTTCTTGTTTAAGGGGTTGTACAAAGCATGGGTATTGATGTAGTTTAAGCTCCATTTCAAATCTCCTCTGCTGCTTTTCACTTCTTTCTTCACCCATACTTAACTTTTCTTCGAAATATAGTTACATCATCTTCTCCTTGAAGATTTTTTTTTCTGCCTAGTAGATTTTCTTAACACTTAAGCAGCAGTTGCTTTCCCTCCAGCATGTGTCTTGGGTACTATTTAATATTGGCTCTAATTAGCATATTTTGGAAAACCATCCATTTTCTAATAACCATACAACCAAAAAATTATTATTAAATTAAATATCTATGTAAAGTAAAAGCATCTCGGTATTACTTGGATTAAAGAAAGGGTTATACTGACCATTATAACTTCAGCATGTGAAGATAAAATTAAATAACCTTCATCCATCCTGTGAGCACTCTAGATCTGACAGCAAAGACTTTGAAGCCAACATCCTCTTTGACATTACTCTGACTCTAGCAGAATAAAAATACTACTTAGCACTTACCTAGCACTTTTTATCTTCAAAGCACTTTGTAAACATTATAATTAATCCTGACAACAACGTGGTGAGGCTTGTAAGAGTCATCCTCTCCAGGTGATACATGGGAGAAACAGAAATTGCTTACCTAAAAAGAGAGGTGAGGAATAAAGCTTAAGAGTTTACAATTCCTTGTTCTGTGCTTTGATCACATGTATAGACAGCATTTTGAACAGTATTCATTGCTGCTATTGCCCCATTATCAGAGAATCATAGAATAGCTTGGGCTGGAAGGGATCTTTAACAGTCACCTACTCCAACCTCCCTGCAATGAGAAGAGACATCTTCAACTAGATCAGGTTGCTCAGACCCCTGTCCAACCTGGCCTTGAATGTGTCCAGGGATGGAGCATCTACTACCTCTCTGGGCAACCTGTTCCAGTGTTTAACCACCCTCATCATCAAAAATTTCTTCCTTATATCTAGTCTGAATCTACTCTCTTTCCATTTAAAACCATTACCCCTTGTCCTATCACAACAGGCCCTACTAAAAAATCTTTTCCCACATTTCTTATTATCCCCCTTTAAATAATGAAAGGCCACAATAAGGTCTCCCCAGAGCCTTCTCTTCTGCAGGCTGAACCCCAACTCTTTCAGCCTGTCCTCACAGGAGAGGGGTTCCATTCCTCTGATCATTTTTGTGGCCCTCTCTATGGGAACAAGGAGATGCTGAATTAGGATTTGACTTCTGAGACATGAAGTTTTGCCCTTAAGAGACTGGAAGAAGAAAGCCCTTAAGCAGAATGGAAGAAGAGGTGATGGAGGACCTGACACGGCTGGAAGGAGAACTGATGTGGTCGTTAAAAATGGAAAGATCCAGATGTAAACAAGGGAATGATTTCACTGGAAAATACTGTGTTGTTTTTAGTTAATAGCCAATGAAAGGTTTTGTAGATGACGTATTCACAGTAGTAAGAGACTATAAAAGTAGTTGTAAAAGAGCAATAAAGTGATTCGTCTTCACTACCTACCAGAGTTCGCTCTTTGATCCCACCACTACAGCCCTCCTCTGGACCCGTTCCAACAGGTTCATGTCTTTCTTGCACTGTGTGCCTGTAAAAGCCCTTACTATTTTTTGCATCCCTCACCAAATTCAACTCCAACTGTGCGTTAGCTTTCCTAATTCTACCCCACACATCCAGGCAGTGTCCCTATATTCTCCCAGGATACATGTCCCTGGTTCTACTGCCTGCACAAAAAAAAAAACCCAACCGTAGCCAGGAGAAAAAGTAAATTTCAAAACTTACAAATGCACTTTCCATGGATTCAATCCACAATACACTTCAGACCTCAAAGTGAAGGCAAGCTGTCCTTGTAATGTATACTTCCTAACAGTACTGGAATTACCCACATCTATACATCACAAAATCTATATGAATAAGTTAATTTCTCAAACAATATCAGTTTATATCCCAAACTGATATGATGCCAGACACAAGATAAGTAACAGCTTCTTCCCTAGGCCTTTATACAAAATACAGAGAAACAGGAATTCAATCTTCCAAAGCTGATGTGTAGAGAAAGAATAACCCAAAGTAATGCAAAGCATCCATGACAGAGCTTTTAAGCCTTCTGCCTTTCAGGAAGAAATAGATACTTTATGCTGGTTGCCCTTCATTTGGGAGTTACAGCTCTGAATAATCACCCAAGTTCAGCACCTTTTAAAAAACATAAAAGGATTAGTCTTTCCTATCAGAGGACAGCCAAAGGAGGAGGTGATGCTGGCACAGTTTCATCTAATAGTACAGTGTGTCACCTTGAATTAAATTTATTTCTCTCCTTTGCCGGAGAAGATTTGAAACACTGTTTTAGCTTCCCTACAGTAACACCTTAGCCAACTAGCCTAACACCTGCCAAGGGAAATGGCATATGACCTCATTGCTGCTGGTTTACTTTTTAAGATAATTAAACATCATTTGGGCCACACAAAAGGATGGTGACTTTTGGTATCTAGATCACTTGCCTGGGATAGGGAGTCCTACATTTTGGACTATGACACAATACATTCTTAAAAAAAAATTGCAAAATATTGGTTAGATAGAGAATAGATGACTCCATAACTGACACATTTATCTTGTTAAGTGCTGCAACTGGACTAGGGCACAAAAAAGGAGTTGGGGCACTACTACCCTCTTCCCAAATCTATTTGTCTTAAATAACGGGCTACTCCAATGCAGGTATATGTTTGGATATAGTATTAGATAACTATATTTGATTAATGAGAGAAGATAATACAAAACGTACCGGAAAATCTGATCAAGGAAAAAACCCTCTAATCCTGGATTTTTTGCCTCTTATCAACATATTGAAGACTATTAGGTGTTCAATATTAGTATATGTGAGACTATTTAAGTTTTACAGGTTAATATGCCATTAAAAAAAATATTAGTATATGTGAGACTATTTAAGTTTTATAGGTTAATTTGCCATTAAAAAAAAAATTCAAAGGTTTTGCAAGTCCACCATTTGGAACTAAAAAAAAACCCAACCAAAAAAAAAAAAAAAACCAAACCCTGAAATCTTGGACAAGCCTGGATGATGATTCATTTTCTTTTCCTAAAGCACCCTGAACTGATCAAACTCAAAATACAACATAATTCCTTAAATTAGATTCCTCTGGACCCAGTCACAGCCACTCCTCTGAAAAGCAATTATAAGAGTAGAACAACGTTGAGGTAGTTGTTTGGCTCTCAC
Organism: Pterocles gutturalis; assembly: GCF_000699245.1. Taxonomy (NCBI): domain Eukaryota; kingdom Metazoa; phylum Chordata; class Aves; order Pterocliformes; family Pteroclidae; genus Pterocles; species Pterocles gutturalis. Next base: position 74 of record NW_010119628.1, on the reverse strand, counting down.
AACTAAGGATTACATAAAGCCTAACTGATAAATAAAGGCAGTGATACCGGATATTTCATAGAATCATAGAATGG